>NC_073354.2:38817500-39117500 GCF_027580225.2 Misgurnus anguillicaudatus | reverse complement strand
GCAATATTTAATAACGTTTTTTTTTGTTAAGCTACTTGTGCGTTTTTTAACCAAGCCTTTATTTGCAGAGTGCCTTTTCAGACCTTATCTTTACGACAAACATTTGTTCAATGCGTAACTTGCATTTTTAAGATCACACGCGTTTTCATTTCACTTGAAAATGACGTCAGAATTAACAATATTTTTTATTGTGGGACCTGAACAAGCCCAACGAAGGACAAAGAAACTTTCCTGACAAACTTGAACGCCTTTCGTTGTCTTTCGTAGTTTAAAAAAATGATATTTTTGAACCATTGTTTGAACTTCCAGTAAATTTCACCTGATTTAAGCTACACCGCAAGTCTTTCAATGTTTCCCGTATGTCTGTGACCTAATTTAAAGATGCCTGCAGGATTGTTTATTATCGGCTCACAGAAACTTGTTGATGTTCGATTCGAATGTGCAAATTTAAATAGATGATGAATTATTTTTCCTCTATCCCAACCTGTCTTGCTTTTTGTTAATAATTAAAATTTCCCCCTCTGTAGAGCTAAAACGTTATTTTTTCTTCCGGAGTACGCCGGTGTCAATAACATCATTTAAAAAGTCTCATTACTTTGAGCTGGAAGCTTTTATTGTGGTGATTTTCAGTTTCTGTTTTTAGTTCATGGCAGAAATTAAACGCAAAGTGTCTTAGTATGACTCTTCCCTCGACTCAATGGCTTCATCTGATATTGTACATATGATGTACTGTAATGATCCATCTGTTATTGAATAGTAGATCTCTTTATTTTGTACAAATGTTTTTGTGTACAGATGAAAACCGTTTATTAGCCACTTGCAGACAGTTGGTATTTGACAGACTTCTGTAACTGCGTTAGAAACGTTTAGAATTTAATTTCTAAAGTGTTTTTTTATCTTTGTAATTCTGAACTTTTTCTGTCTCTGCATTCAGCTGTCTGAAGAGATTGTCATGAATTAGCCTTTATGTGCTTTACTCAGTCTCAAGTGGTATATGTCTATATACAGGAAATAAAGAAAACATGTTTTATATTTTCATCTTAACAGAATGTCTGCCTTGTATTCTGTGTTGTGTGTGAGTTTGTGTGTGACAAAGCATTTTTGTGTTACCTTGTGCAACGTATACAATACAGTTTAGTTTGTATTTTAGTTTAAACAGATGCTTGTCAATTAAGCCTGCGAGGACTAGGTTTTAAAGGCTTATGACTATAAAATAAATCAAATTAAAATAATGGCCAGGTTTCGCAGGCTTAAGTCTGAGACTTACTTTAAAAAAATATTAGTGCCATTGTTTTGTTTCACGATGCATACCAGTAATATTTTTTTCTAAGGCAGATTTATAAAAGCTACTTGAATGTCTTAATTGATTTGAGGCTTAATAATCTAAGCCCTGTCTGTAAACCAGACTAATGTATTTAAATAGGCTTTTTTAATTTAAATGATATTAAGGAAAGTGCATGGTGAAATTTTATTATTGGCCGCGTCCGAAAGCTTTGCTGACTGATTGCCTCGCTGCCTCATGAGGCAATGACTTCAGCGGCATGAAGGCAGCTCTTTCGGATAGCCTTCATAGGCAGCGTAATGGAAGTATGTTTAAAATATAAACGTCTTTATGTTAACTAATCCCCTGTTTGAAAACTACAATAATTTCTTGCTAGAAATGCAATCAAAAGGTGTAACAAGTGAAAATATAACCTTATTTACACTAAATTTGTGATCTAGCTGCTTTCTTTGTTGCCATGTTCTTTTTTTCGAACTCCACCAGGCTCGACCAATAACAGAATTGTGGGACAAGACGATGAAGGTATCTCAGGAGACACTGGATTCGAACGTGCCTTCAAAGGCAGCGTTTTGGAGATTTGGGACGCTTTTGATTTGTATTGACCTTTTTCGACAAGTCTTTTGGACCAATCTCTAAAAACACTGCCCTTCAATGCAATTTCCCTGTCAATAACTGTAGTGTATACCAGAATTTTAATCTATTAGTAAATCTATAACCTCCGCAAAATGTTTAGCCAACCTTTACATGTTTCTAACTATAAAAGTTACTCTAAAATATTTAATTAAGGCTGTTTTTGCTGTGCTATTTATTCAGGTTCTCGATTAATCGCACTTCAGTGACCCAAACCACACTGTAAGAAATTGCAGCATTTTTGTCAAATCAACATATATTTTTGTGTTAATTAAATTTTAAACAATTTCACCTTGTTTCACCTCATAAGTTACATCCACTATTCATAGGTCAAAATAGGTGAGAATATTTCATAGGTGAAAATATTAGGGTGAATTGACTTAAACCCAGTTTTTTTAATTCCATGCTGCATTTTTTACAGTGTACTCGAATTTGTTATTCTGAATAGAAAATAATTGTTATACATACGTGACTATTTTTGTTTTTATGTTGGTGTCTGGTCTGTCCATTTTAAAAATAAGGTAATATCAACACAAGAGCTCTGACATAAGTACAAAATAATACGAAAACGAACATCGATGCGTTTATGATCACGTCACAGGACATTGGGCGGGAAATTTACCCAGCCTTCCTGCACGTGCCTCTTCCGTTTAATTAAACTCAAGTGTTGTTTGACAAGTTGTTGAAGAGGTACTTCCATACACAAGTGTGATTGATTAACTCGTAATTTAGCAAAAAGTGCGTTCTCTTAATTATTTTAGTATTGTAGAAATTAAAATAATTACGTTCTGGGAACCAAACATGGCAGGCTACGAATCTGCTCGTGTTGTCAAGGTAGGATGACTTTCACATGAACCCGACGTTATGAATTAAACACCCGTCTATGAACATCCCCTGACTATGTAGGGAGCAGTGGACACGATGGGAGTCGACTGATTGACACAGACTGACAGGAATGGCGCGCTTTTTAAGGTAAAACTCCATTGATCAGGGCATCTAAAGGTTATTAAATTATTAGACTAATATCGTAACACTGTGGTATGAAGGCTCTCTGAAGTCCATAAAAGAGTGAAGAAACAGGTTTTCAGATCCTTGCGTCATTTATTGATTATCATAGTTGTGATGGCTTATCTTCAAAGAAGTTCAGTGTTCAGAAGATGATTTCATCCAGTGAGCAGTGGTTCACCCTTTGAAGACATGATTTTAATTATTTGTTTAGTTTAGAGTCGCATCTGCAGATGATCTGCTTTGCATAGACAACATGAAGTTGTTTCAGTCACAAAAACTAAGCAGTTTAAGACTACTATTAAAATGTTGTTTAAATGATTAAAAATTAAAAGTAAGATACTTTGGCATTATTTATGTTTGAAACCTTTCCTATAAACACATTTCATATATATCAGTAGCTGTTGGGATGTTAAGATAATTAAAAATAGTACAACTGCAATCATGGGCCTTTTATTAAAAAGTTACCGAATATAAATGGTAAACATGATATCACATCATGCAGTGAGCAGTTGGTCGTGACTGAATGAAAAGTTTGTAGATTTCTTTTAAATACTAAAAAATAGCTACTGTAATGTAATGGGTAGGCTGGTACGCTTTCTGTGTCAGGTTTTCCAACCAATGTAAAACTAGATTTTTTTAAATTGTGTTTAAAAAGTATATTTATTTATTTATTACAGGTCTGGTGGTGCAACCAAAGGCTGCAACTGCTATGACTCCTCTTATGAAAAACAAAACATTAAGCTTAATAATAATAATAATAATAATAATAAGGTAATAATTAAGCTAATAACTTCAGTTTTAACAAATTCAAACTAACATTGTCTGTAATTGTTTTTATACTTTAAGTACGCTTTCTGTGTCAGGTGGTACAACCAATGTAAAACTACAATTTTATTTTTATTGTATTTATAAGGTATATTTATGAATTTCATATCGCAGGCAAAAGCTTATCAGCATCCAAATAGAAGTCTGTTCTGTACTGTATGTAGATTTATTACAGGTCAGGTGGTGCAACCACAAAGTCGAAGGGTGCAACTGCTATAACTTCCCTTAAAAAAAGAACATTAAGCTTAATAATTTTTAATAAGATAATAATTAAGCTAATAACTTTAGTTTTAAAGCAACACCAAAAAGTTTTTTTTACCTTAAAATAATGTTTCCAAAAAATTTTAAGTCGTTCATCCACTCGAAACAGGGTGAACAGCACTTTCATATTCGCTTTGCAGCCCTCCATTGGCCAAAACACAACGCACTAAAGAAGTTTCTAACCGTCGGGTCGCGGTCCTGTAGTTCGAGTGAAAACTACAAAAACTTGCTTTACGGCAGACCTACAATCCAATCAGAGCCAGCTATGCTGCAGTATTTACGACAGTGGTAATGAACAATTATGCTTCTAACCTGTAGGGGGAGCAAAGAGCAAAAACTCTTTAGTGTTGCTTTAATAAATTCAAGCTAACATTGTCTGTAATTGTTTTAATACTTTACGCTAGTACGCTTTCTGTGTCAGGTGGTACAACCAATGTAAAACTAAAATGTTATTTTTTATTGTATTTATAAAGTATATTTATGAATTTCATATCACAGGCAAAGCTTATCAGCATCCAAATAAAAGTCTGTTTAGTAGATTTATTACAGGTCAGGTGGTGCAACCACAAAGTCAAAGTGTGCAACTGCTATAACTCCCATTAAGAAAAAAACAAAACATTAAGCTTAATCATTCTAATAAGGTAGTAATTTAGATAATAATTTTAGTTTTAATAAATGCAAGCTAAGGTTGTCTGTAATTGTTTTTATACTTTTTAAATAATTTTTTAAAGTTCTCAAATGTTAGTTTCATGGAAAAGTTGTTTTACACTTTCAAACTATTTTCAGGATTATAATTTTTAAATGCTACTATCAAATAAACAAATAATCAGCATGACACAGGTATTGCCTTAAATCTTGTCGGGCAAATAGACAATGATTGGTTGTACCACCTGACATTTTTTTGAAAGGGGATATCAGAAATATTATAAAAAATTACTGAAATGGTCTTTCATAAACAAAAACTTTTTAACGTGGTTTTCACTAAATATCAACCTTCTTCATTTTCTAATAATATTTTAGATTTTGTTTTTAAACGTGCTCTGCGCTGTAAAAATGTTCAGTGACATTTTCTTCAAAAACAAAGAAAACTGAAAGGAGTACTCTACTCATAAAAGATACATAACATCAGACCGAATGAGGATAAAAGGTTTCTGTTGTGTTCCACTGGGATGTAAACAATCACAAGAAGCTCTAAAGAAACACAAGAGACACAACAAAAGTCTCAGAGCGGAAGAAAACCAAATCCTCTCATCCCAGTGCAGATCCCCAAAGGAAGAACATGTGTCCAAGATGGAGACATCAATCTTCAATGAAATGTGTAATGTATCCCCTCATACACTTACTAATCTTGGTTCAGTGTAGATGTATAGTAATGACTTCGCTAAACTAGGGGTTTTCAAATTGTGGTTTTTGCAAATTCACTTGGCTATTGCAATAAAAAACGGTTTAGATTTATTAATGGCAAGCAATGATAATGATCTTGCAATTGATCTTGCAATTAAACATATATTTCATTTATACAATGACATGAAAAATATAAACTCCTCATTGATAAACTTGTCTGTGAAATCCACACTAAAGTCTCTAACAATTGAACAGAAACTGTTGGTGATTATTAGAGCAAAAGTTACCACCACAATTATTTGTTTGCTACGATGTGTTTTTTTAATGAATTGTTATAACGTTGCAATGTAGTGGCGTTTTGAAATGTTTTAAGTGCTTTGTGACATGGTTGCTAGGGTGTTCTAATGGTTGCTATGGTGTTGCTTTGGTGTTCTAAGTGGTTTTAAAGTTCAATTCACAGAGCAACCCAACAATTCTCTTATTTTACCACAAGATGGAGCCAAAACCTTCAAGAAAACACACACGTTGTCTCTCGGTTTAAACTTGCACAAAGGGACCAAAAGATTTTGTTTTTGTAAAAAATTATTAAATCATAGAAATTATATTTTTTTTTTATGTGGCTTAATGAAAAAATAGCCATGTAAATGCATTTGAATAACCCTGCTAAAAACTATAAACTGGTTGGCTGGTTTTAGCTGGTCTCCCAGTCCAACTGGTTTAGCTGGTGTAGCAGGCTGGTTTTAGCTACTTTTTTTAGCCGATTAGACTGGAAGAACAACTGACCCACCAGTTTGAAGACCAGTATGCAGTTGCATAAACTACTAAGACTAGTCTTAAAAGTTAGTGATGTATTTTTTTCTTCAAGACTTCTTCATTACTGTTTCAAGTAAGTTGCATAAAAAGGTACCATAGATTGGTATAATTTAAATCCATATAGTAAAACTGATTAGCTCTAACTAATTGTTAGTTGATTAGACTAGTTCTTAAAGCAACACTATGTAGTTTTTTTACCTTTAAATAATGTCTCTAAAATGATTTCAGTGATAGAACAACTTTTAACTGGACAAATTGTACTGTTGCTGCAACCCGAGCAGCCTCCTAGCTGCTACAAGCACACTCTGAAAGTGGCGGTGGAGGGTAGAGCACACAGCCCCGCCCCTCCCCCTGCCTGCAGAAGAGTGTCTGATACCAGGCACTGTTGCGCTTTTCAACCACAAGGGGGAGCTGTAAGTCATTTTTACATGGAAACTACATAGTGTTGCTTTAAGACAGTCTTAACTTCACAGCTATGTTTATGCAACCGGCCACAGTCTGACTAGCATTGCCAGGGTGGGAGGACCATCTTAAACCTACTAAGGCTATGTTTACACGGAAACGATCTGAAAAGAAAACGCAAAAGTGGTGTTGCGTTATCACTTTTTATTCTGCGTTTATATGAGCGTTTTGAGGTGGAAATCTTCTCGCATATGGTGACGCAAAAGTGTGTGATATTCGATGTAGTATACACACCAGGCGGCTAGGTGGCTATGTGAAGCACTGACACACAACAACATCAGGTCCGCGCTCCTGCGTACAACCACCTTCCTGGTTGTCCCAGGTCACGTTCAAAGCTGTCTGGTTTGCCTCCGACGATTTGGCGCATCAACAATTTGATGGAGGGAATTAATGCAACTTCTCTGATCATAAATACTAGCTGTGAATATTTCGTACAACTGCTGGAAAGACTCTTGTATATTTATCAGCAGTGTTGGGGGTAACGCTTTACAAGTAACTTGAGTTACGTAATAATATTACTTTTCTGAAGTAACGAGTAAAGTAACGCATTACTTTTTAAAAGTACACATTATTATTTGAGTTACTTTTTCAAAAAAGTAACTCAAGTTACTTTTTTAGTTTAATTAATTTGATTAAAAAATATGTACTGAATTAAACTAAACGTATGCCCTCTCTGCGCCTGTGTGGAAACATTTTGAGTCAGAAACTGAGATGGCAGGCCAGAGCTAAACATTTTTGTGATGAAATATGCAATTTCTGAATGCAGAACTTTTCAGTCATAAAAACACCTGCAAGGCCTGAAAGAGATCAAGCTTTAGCCAAGAAAAAGTAACGCAAGAGTAACTAAAAGTAACGTAAGCATTACTTTCCATGAAAAGTAACTAAGTAATGCAATTAGTTACTTTTTTTGGGAGTAACTTAATATTGTAACGCATTACTTTTAAAAGTAACTTTCCCCAACACTGTTTATCAGTGCTGCTATGTAGGGCTGGGGAAAAAACGATTTTTCGCTTAATCGTTTTTTAACCGTGGTCAATTCAAAATCGATTCTCAAGGAGCAGAATCGATTTTTTCTTTCATATTTATTTCCGCAAACATTGAACGTAAGGTTAACGTTAATCTAATTACTAGTCTTCTTCACTATAGATGTCACCCACTTTTTTGCCTTGCGCGATGTTACCAAGGAGCGAGATTTGAGCCTTTTAATTTCTTTTTATTAATTACCACTTGTAAACTGCTGTTCAATGTTCTTTTTTATTAATATAGTATTTGTATTTAATCAATAATCGAGTATAAAAACCGACCCGATAACTGGAATCGAAAATTGAAATCGAATCGATTTGATAGCTTGTGAATCAAAATTGAATCGATCTGGAACATCTGAATCGATACCCAGTCCTACTGCTATGGCAACTTGAAGGTCCGACGTATGAAAATAATCCAACATGTTTGTTGTTATTTTCCTGAACTGGCGTATGCCTGTGACGTAAACGCGTCTTGGACGAGAGCCTACGTGAGCAGATTTTGGCGTTTTTACCCTTTAGACGGGAACGCGAGGGTAGATCGTTTTTAAGATTTCCACTCTGGAGGGTGGTTACAGTTTTTTGCGTTTTTAAGACCCAAAAACGCCTTCACCGTGTAAACGAAAGGCACATCCGATAAAATATTTTTAAGTTTTAACCCTCGAGCGTTCTTGTGTAAACAGGCCCTTAGACTGGAGGGTCAAATTGACTAGCTAATAGGGTAGCCAAATCCCCTCTAAAACCATCCTGCTACACCTGCTAAAACCAGGCTGGGAGACCTAAAACCATCCAACCAGTTTAGGCTGGTTTTAGATGTTTTTATTTTTGAGAGGGGTAAGAAAAAGTACATTTTATTTGTATCCTCTTAGATAAGTTGACATTTAAAGGGAATGTGAATAGTCCCCATCGAGCAGTTTTGTTTCTGTGCGTCTTAAACGCACAGATAAGTACTTTATGTCTTAACTGAACAAGTGTTTATCTGAAGAGCTTTCTGTTGGCCTCTGGCCTCTTTTTACATCTGCTTACCACATTGCCACCTGCGTTAACAACACTTAAAGACCGCTGAAAGTCTCTCGCTCTGAACATGTAAATGCATTCAGTTCAGATATAAAGCACTTATTTATGTTAAAGCAGCGCTTCAGACTGAAACAATACAGGAGACGTTCACATAGCAACTTATCTGAGAGGATATGAACGAAAAGCTAATGATGTGGTTTAGGGTTTAAGAAATCTGCTAAATGACCAGTAACAACATCATTTGCATAAACTAAAATGTTCAAGTAATACATAAATTGCTTTTGGATCATCTTTTTTTTTTAAAGAATTCATTTTTGTAAGTTCACTTATTTTGATACCCATCCTTTACCTGAATCGAGTTTATCATGACCATTTCCCCATTTGTATCTGACTCATCGAGTGTTTATTCAATTTCAGCAATTTTCTCCTTTGCTGTCATTAAATTTGATAAAATATATCGGTCATCAGCCAGCCAGCTCTCCGGTTGACCTCTTGTCAAAAACAGATGGCAACATGCATCAGACTTGCGTTTAACCAATCAGATTCACGCAGCATCTACCAATACGTTTCCGGCGTCGACTCGCTGCAAAACGACTTCAAGTAAATGCTAAGATTGGGTCTCTATTTCTCAGTTTTTCCTCTCTCGCTCTTTTTCTCACATCTGAGAGCTCCTGTCTCTCCGTGACTCAGCGTGACACACTCACATCCGGATGAAAGCGAGGCGAGAGGGACAATATCTCACGGGCAGACAAAGCCGTGGAGTCTCTGTATCGCTCTGGCGTTTGGGGAGCCGAAGGTTCAGTTTAGGTTACACAAAACGTGACTCGGCCTCGGGTCTCTATGACCCAGACCTGCGCAATCACCAGCCGGCAGCCCAGCAGTAAGCCCCGTATCTCAGTCAGATGAGGTTGTCTTGACCTACTTTCCGCTTGTTGCTTATGTGACGGCTTTTAGATGTGCTTATTTGGACCTTGACACTAACTCTGGTTCCTTTGAGGTGAATTCAGACTTTCAGAGCTGTGACGGGGAGAGGAAAAATATGGCACGTGAGAAAGAGAGAAAGAGGGAGGGAGAGAGAGAGGCAAACCTGCACATTGTCGTTGCGGTTTTCTCGTGGTGACTCATGCAGAAATAAAGACATGCGAAATTAATCGCTTCACACATAGCAGGCTTCATGCAGTTTTTGTGCATTGACAGTATGTTAGTACTAGCATACTAAATCATTTATGCTTGTAACGTAAAAATGCATGATTGTTTTGACTAGATCAGTGAGATGAAATGGGGAGCAGGTTTTTTTTTGGAGATAAACTTAAAAGCCATACAAGCATTATGGATGTGACATTTGCAAACAAAACTGATAAAATACAAATTCTCAGAGGATGCATTTATTACCCATATATTGAACCATCTGTTTATAATTTTCTAATGTTTTGTATTTTAGATGAGGGACATATGCATGCTTTATGGATGCGACAAAAAAGGAGTTTTTCTCACACGTTTTTGGCAGACAAGATAGTTTGTAATACTTAAAATGCACAAACCAGAAGCAATAATACTTAACAAATGTAAATAATACTTAACAATTTCCCCGCCATTGACGAGTTATCTTGTCAATTAAAGGTATTGCGGAAGATTTTCTTTTTCCGGGTGGACCATCAAGACTATTGGTCCTCCTAGTTGTCAATCATTCTGGTAATATGTTTACTTAGGCCATCGTACATGCTCGTCCCTTTCTGCGCATGCGCACTTTCAGGTGTATATGTGTGGTTATCGACCATGTTTTTTCAAAATGTCTGAGGGTCGCAAGAGAAAAAGTGTATACAAATTGCAAAAAGAGAAAGGCCTCTGAAGAAAGAAACAAGACCAGAGACCAGTTTTTGGGAGAATATTTCACACGCTGGCGTTCGTTAAAAGCTGATGCCTCAGTCTCAAAGTTTCTACTTGACAGTTAAGTTTGGCATGCTATTTGAAGAAATCCATTTAAAATCACTGCTAGTAAAAGTTGATGTAAGCTATTATTAGCGATGCTAGCCCTGGCAAAAGTCACGCACAGCACAGACACGGTAAACATCTCAATTTGTCTAAATTAGCCTTATGACCAAATAGTAAAAGAGATCACGCTGAAATGTTCTAAAACCATGTGTGTTTATTTTTTAAAATTTCATTGTGTTCACCATAATATTTATTACAAATGCAATGGAATGGAATTTCACTTTATTTATTATGACTCAACTTGTATACTTAAATGTTCTGATTTCTTTGTATGAATTCAATATTTGGCTACATCTGGTGGAAATTTTGTGTCAATAGCTCACTTAGAAATCCCCTTACTGATAAAAATGCTGATGTGTCAAATACTTATTTTCTCCACTGTATTTCACAATATGGCAACTTTGACCGGAAGTAGGGAATACTTACTTCCTGTTGCACCACTACGATTGCCACTCAATATAATAATGGACTGACAGCTGCTTGTTTTCTCCCAAACATAAAATTACTTGTCAAAAATAACAATAGCAGATATTGTCCAGTTAGGTGTTAGTTGAAAAGGATGGAATAATGATACAAATTCTTTTTTAAGCATTTCTTATGATAAAGACAGCTGGACATTTCAAATGAAATAACGAGACATACCTATTCATTCGCATCTGGGCCCGTTTATTGTACTGACAGGGGTCTTAGCCCAAAGTGTGCACATTTGGAGAAATATTTACACATTTTACTTCTTAATTCTTTAGACTGAATAACTATTTCTTTTCCAATTCCAAAGTATGCAATCTGATGATATTAACGCTGTGTGTGGCTTTGTTTATTCCTCGATTGCTTGCATGCATTGCTTTGCTTGCTTGTTGCACATTTCATTTTTTGTTTACCAGCATTGGATTTAGCCCATTCAAAGAGAAGAGTGAACAGCATTTATTATGATTGCTAAGCACTTAATGGCGAATGAAGTCTGCATACATCCCCTGATGTCTTACTGTGCTTTCACACCACCACCGGGGAAAGCGTCAATAAAAGCTCTGGCTGCTCTACTAACGCGCTATAGAAAAGGTGTAGTGGACGCTCTGACGCTTGAATGCATTCTCAAAACTCCTCTCAAGTGGAGGTTTCCGCCTTCTGATTGGTCAACGTGATCACAAAGTTCCGTGGAATAATCAATTTTTTGCTAATTTTTCCATAGCATTCTCACGGATCTCCGCATTTTTTCGTGGCCCTGCTGTGGACTGTCTTTTTCCGTGGCATTCTCATGGATTGGTTACTCAACTGCTTTTTCCTATTTTCAACCCATTTTCACTTCGTAATTAATTAGCTATATTATTAATTATAATGACCAAAACAAGCAGCTGTCAGGCAATTATTTTATTGAGTGCCGATCATAGTGGTGCAACAAGAAGTCAGTATTCCCTACTTCTGGTCAAAGAAAGAGTTCCCACCAGACGCAAGAGTTCAACGAGTTGCGCGAGTAGATTACATACAATGTATATGCAAAGAAGCGATCGGATGCGTCCTCGTGGGCTGATGCGATTGACGCGTTATGGGCGGCGCGTTTGCCGCGAAAACACGCGCTATTCGCCTTAAACGCGTCTTTGCCAAAGTTGAAAATATTCAACTCCAGCAAAAAATTTGCATAACACGAACTTAAATCCCGCGATTAATCTAGAACGAGTAACGCGATGCCCCGCGTTTGGTGTGTATGTAGCATTAAGGTTTACCATTTTACTGTTATACATGCGTTTTATTTCTGAACTGTTAACATTTAGGTTACGTAAAACATAATTGACTTTGTTTACGAGAATAATCGCGGCACTTAGAGATCATTTTGTGTTTATGTCCGCTCATGAAACATGAACTCCGTATTTGCATGCAAATGCGTGAACGCTCCCATTTGTGCGTATACGCATGCTTTCTTTAAATGCAGCTTTTCAAAATTTTGTGACGGTGGCTGCGTTTTCATTAAAGATTTGCGCAAAACATTAGCGTTGCTTTCTAAAAGTCGACAAAAAGCTATTGCGTAATGATGGTGCTACCATTAACCGATGTCATGTGAATAAAACGTAACACACCAACCAAACATACAGCAACTTGTTTAAAGAATGATGATGTGACTTTAACGCACGTCAGGTGATCTGTAAATGCCAAGAAATTATTTCTATTGCAGTTTTGCGATGTATTAAGTTTTTTAATTGCCTGAAAAATCACCTTACCTGAGCATTAAAACGTTTAACTTTATTTTTTATATTTTTTTAATTGGGATATTCCATAAGGCACATTTTAATTGGCCATTTTAATTCACACATTTTGAAGGGTAATAGAAACACAGCTATAGTGACAGTTCTGTTAACTGACCCGAGCATCGTTGACGCCGGGCCATCGGGATATCCTTATTGTCGAGCCCTGGGGCCTATACCATGAAGGTAGCTGAACAAACTCGGAGTTACAGGATTGGTTTTGACTTGACAAAACCAAACCTATGCAATCAGGCTTTATTGGTCCCATGAAGCGGCTTATCAACTTTCTCTGTCAACTCAGGCTTTGATCTTTAGGCTATGATTACTCCACCCGCGCGTGCACATAAAAGAGTGACGTCGGCACCGAACAACCAATTGGAATAGAAAATAGAGAGAGCACGTACGAGCAGTGTATTTTTTAGCGGAGGTGCATGAGCTAATTATACAAAATTATGAAGATTATAAAAATGTATTTCAAGAGTGAAATAATACTGCCTCTGCTCTTTTTAATGTAACATGTACATTAACATGTACTTCATTGTATAATTTATTTAGGTACCCAAAGTGAAACATGCTTTTTTAAGTTAATTTACATTGTTAAATTTGTTAATAATCTTACAGGGAATTTTATAAAAGCCCTCTTTTAAAGACATGGTCAGGAAATGTCCGGGGAACACTATGAAGCTGTTAATGTAGGCTTTCTTACAGTGCGAGGACCACCTTGCGCATGGCTCGACAAACCGTGTTTTCCCCACCGACCGCACACAAGTATGTACCACTTGCAAAAAAGCGCAACGCAATACACATCATTTACGGTACAGTCAGTGCACGAATTTAACGTGATACATTTCTTATGTAAGGCAAGAAGTTTGCAAAGATAAGAGATTCCTTCCGTGGAAAATCTAGATATTTCATACAAATAACTGGGCAAGGGAAAACTAAAAACTCTCTCTATGAAGTGCTCTTCTAACAATTTGCGCGGAGACCCCTGAGACTTGTTTCTGCTTTGGATGTTTAAGATTAAGACCCTCACCCTCCTTTTCTTTTTTTTCTTCTTTTTTTTAAATGTGGTATCAACACGGAATAGTGATTGTTGAATATGCCTTAATGTTTGTATTTTAATATGTTCAATTAAAAAAATACAAAGAAATAAAATTTGCGTGGAGACGCTAGTAGTTACGTCACCTATATATTTCTTTGCTTGCAGCTGATTAGTCAAACTGCAGTCTCAGATCTCGAATCCAGAACATAACCTGCCCCGGGGCAGGTTAGCCGTGCAGCGTAAGATACCATGGTGACGAACACGGATTAAAGCCGCGCTACTTTCATGGTACCTAAAACCCAGGGTTGGCGCAAACTAATCTTAAACTTACCTGGCTATCCACTTAAACCGGCTTCATGGTATAGGCCCCTGCTCTGTACTCTGTACTGTTTGTCAACAACTAACTCAACAACTTTTATTTTACCCTTTAAAGTTGATACTTAAATGAAATATCACTATGATGATCATCTCCAGAGTTATTTTCCTCTTTCCTTTGGCTGTCCTTGCTTCCTGTACTGTTACAGTTGTGTAAAATATGATTTCACAGAAGCAATAGACTTTACATAATCTCAGATTAGGCTTTGCTCTATAAATATACAAGTTTCACATCATCTTGCAGCCTTGCCTAATTTGCTTGCCTGTTGCCATTTTTTTTCATTCATTTTAGATTTTATATGTCATGTGAAAAATGTGTTTTAATTTTTAGGAAACCCTAGTTCAAGAAAGCAACTATCTTATTTGAAACAATATTTCTTATGATGAAGGTCTTAGACATCTTATTATCCTCAATAAGAAGGAATTGTGTGGTTGCTATAAAGATGACAGGCTTTGAAAAGACTTTGAAAACAATTGAAAATGATCAAGGGGAGATGAGAAAGATTAATATTATATGAACCGCATAAATTCTGCGCTGTGCACTAGGAGGCGCTCTGTTTGTGCCCCTTCATGTAAGGCTTTTTATTTGGTGACCTGCTGTTCAAGAGTGCCGTTTCATTTTAGTTTTCCTGTAAAGTCTCCTGCAGTTTTTAGGAAAGGGAATTGGGGTAACACTATTTCACAAATCTGTCTATTGCATTAGCCCTCCTGGATTGTCAGGCACAATAAAGGCAGTGGAAAACTCAGAAGACCTTGGAAATGTAATGTGCATTCCCAGAATTTTGCAGCCTTCCATTTGCAATGAGCTTATGATGTGCATTCCCAGAATGAGCAACTTCCCAGAAGATATGCTGAGGGATCATAGGAGGTAAGTGACACAATCAGTCAGGAAATGTGGCACAAGGGAACCGGCTGTAAATTGGTTTATTTGTGTTTTTATAGCTGATCGCTGTACTGGTGCCCCGATGGCGGAGGTCATTGAGATGTTGTGTCCCAAATTAGCCTCATATGTATGACTGAAGAAATGATTATTAGCCAGTGGTCCAGTGTGGTTTTATGTGGTGTTGTGGGTATGCAGTGAAAGTACAGACTTGGAAATAAAAATAAAGATCCTGGCCTCTACAGCCTGATACCAGAGAAGACTTTTATAAGGTCTAGTTATTTAATGCAACACCAAAACATTTTTCAAGGCTAGTTAACACTTCGAAAACTACAAAATGTTTAAATTGGAGTATAAATTATGGTTCATTTTCTGCCAAGAGGAGCCCACTGATTTGGAAAGCGTATTAAAGGAATAGTCTACTCATTTTCAATATAAAAATATGTTATTACCTTAACTAAGAATTGTTGATACATCCCTCTATCATCTGTGTGCGTGCATGTAAGCGCTGGAGCGCGCAGCGACGCTTCGATAGCATTTAGCTTAGCTCCATTCATTCAATTGTACCATTTAGAGATAAAGTAAGAAGTGACCAAACACATCAACGTTTTTCCTATTTAAGACGAGTAGTTATACGAGCAAGTTTGGTGGTACAAAATAAAACGTAGCGCTTTTCTAAACGGATTTAAAAGAGGAACTATATTTTATGGCGTAATAGCACTTTTGGGAGTACTTTGACTCTGCGCAGTAACACCCTCCCTCTCCCATTATGAGAGTGAGAAGGGGAGCGGACTTTTCAGGCGAGTCCAAGTACTCCCAAAAGTGCTATTACGCCATAAAATATAGTTCCTCTTTTATATCCGCTTAGAAAAGCGCTACGTTTTATTTTGTACCACCAAACTTGCTCGTATAACTACTCGTCTTAAATAGGAAAAACGTTGATGTGTTTGGTCACTTCTAACTTTATCTCTAAATGGTACCATTGAATGAATGGGGCTAAGCTAAATGCTATCGAAGCGTCGCAGCGCGCTCCAGCGCTTACATGCACGCACACAGATGATCCGTACGGTGGGCGGAGCTAAAGAGTTACAAGTGCACGCATCCTTTGAATACTAATCTAACAGCTCTTGATGTGTTTTTTCTGCATTTGCCCTTTTAAAAGCTGTAAATGTTGTAAGTGCAGTACAATACCAACTGATGCAGAAAATGCTTGCTGTTGTTGGTGTTGTTTACGTTACATGCACGTATGTGCCAATTGCAAACAAAACACGTGAGATTTTGATTTACTTACGCCTGTGGTTGCGACTCCTGAACAGGGTATTTTGTTGGGACCGCTCCATCAGTTGTAAACAAGTGGCAAATCCGGCATCAAACTGAACCTTGTTTGTTAAGCAATCACTCCGAAGTGCACAACATAAACCAATTCGCAATTACGTTGCTGTCTGGGAAAAACAGCATCCACTGTTGTCTTGAGACAGGGAAAGCTAAATAAGGTTTTCTTCTCCGTACATCCAAAAACACATTTCTTTTGTCAAACCATCTTGATAAAACAAAGTTGTCGCGTGCTGTGATATCGGTGACTTCTACTCAACGGAGCATTGCTAATGCGCATTCTCGCTCTCACTTGACGTCCAGGGCAAGCATGCTTTTCTGGGGGTAAAAGCCCATAAAAGAAATATGGGGTCAATCAGTCGTAACGGATACCCTTGTTTGAATTTTTTTACGAAACTTGTAGGAAAAAGGAGGCGTGAGTTTGCCTCAGAAATACTTACAAGCTGAACTGCTTTTTTGACTCTTTGCTTATGTTTAGCATGAAGGTTACAACTCTTAAACTGTGTTAATAAGTCAGAATGCATAAAATAGCATTAACCCCCCCCCATAACTTTGGGTTTGATGCTGACTGTATGGTGGCAGTGTTATTATACACATCTGATAGGTGCTTATGGTTTTGTGTGTCATATAGCGTACATCAGATGGTCGGTCAGCTGACAAACACCGTCCCGACAGACACCAACTGCTAATGGTTGCTGGATTTCGTTTAAGTGGGTGTGTTAAGCCTGTTGGCATTTGTTTGACAGTGTGAACAAGCCTTAAGTCCCCAAAGATATAGCTGACTCAAGAACCCTGCAAGAGAATGAACCTTAGGTGTCTGAAATTTAAGCACGCAAATATTGGGGAATCTGTGGAGGAACATGTGATGAAGTTGGGGGAATGGTGGACATGTGACTTGGTCAGATGCAGGTGAGGTCAGGTTAGTAATAGGTCAGATACAGGTGAAGTCAGGTTAGGAACAGGTCAGGTCAGGTTAGGTTAGAAACAGGTCAGGTATAGGTGAGGTCAGATTAGAAACAGGTCAGGTATAGGTGAGGTCAGATTAGAAACAGGTTAGGTATAGGTGGGGTCAGAACAGGTGAGGAAAAAGAAAAGCACTAAAGCTGCGGTCAACTCTTAAAGTAATCCAGTCATCAGAGGACAGAGCACCTGTCTTAAAGCAACAGCCAATACTGAGAACACATTCATGATAACAAGAAATTAACTCATTCCTCGCCGCCATTTTTTGAAAAGTTGCCCGCCAGCATTTTTTGTGATTTTTTTTTTACAAAAGTTTCACAAATATCTTCCAGTAAAGTTTTCTTCTAAAAATATATAAACATTCACATATATCAAATGAAAGAACAGACTCTGCTTTCAAACAAACAAACAAAACGGAAAAAAGTTTCATCCTATACATTTTTTTTCTCTGCCCATAGACTCTTAAAGGTGCTCTAAGCGAATTCACGCGTATTAGACCTTAAAACATTTTTTGTTACATGAAGCTAACATCTCCTCACTATCTGCTTGCTACCTGACCGCTGAACAAACTGTAAAAAACGCAATCTCTGTAGACAGCCCAGGCTTCACAAACGGCAATAACAACACAGTGGCCAAACCTAGCACCACGAAAACATAACAAAGTGTTCCAGCCAATAAACGACAAGAAGGATTTGGGGGTGGGGGTTGGGCACGTTCATGAAAGCACGGAAGGGAGAGGGAGGGGGAGGAGTTAGCTATGCTACGTTTGTTTGAAAACAGTTCAAACATCAACAAAAAGTGACGTCGCACAGATTCGCTTAGAGCGCCTTTAAATATGGGTATTTTTCTTTAAAAATATTTTTTAGCAAAAAGCTGAAATAATTGCATTTTTGGGAAGGAATTTTTTTAGAGATCAGATTCAGAAAGATTATCAAAACATACACAGAGTTTAAAATTTGTAAATAAGTTTTGGCTTCAGTTTTTTCATAAAATGGGTAAGTCTGCAATGCCGCAAACTAGTCGATAATCGAAGTATTGCAGATTAAAATAAAAATTAATCAGGAACAGGATTTTCTCTTAATTAACAAGATAACCTGTCAATGGCGAGGAAAGATGTTTGATAAAGCTGCAATCTGTAATGGTGAAAAAATAAACAAAAATCAGCTATTGGTCCATAAAAACAATGTTCAAAGCTGTATCCATAGTGTACCATGATTTACAACAGTATCCTTATAATAATTAATAATTGAAGATTTTGGGTCAGATTTTGCTAAAGTAGCTTTTTACAGGATTTTGTGAAAGCCAAGACTTGCTTGTAAACAAAGCTGATGTTTTATTGTCCATTCATCTGTCCACTCTCCGAACCCTCGATCGTTTCCTCTGCAGGGTCATGGGGACTGAAGCTTATCCCATCTCAGCATTTTGAGCTATTTACAGGGTACTATATTGGATAGATGACCTGTAAATGCATTATGACATAAATATATATAGTGTTTTGTTAATATACTGTGCGATTGATCTGTGTTGTTATGAATAACCCGTCTCAAACAGCTGTGACTTCTATTCATGCTTTAAAATGTTAACGTTATAATTTACAGCTCTTTACTGTAAATGAAATATTTACTGTGATGTCACTCTAATCACCTGTGTTCTTATTTTAGTGAAATTTTAAGGCTGTTGTTAACTAATGCATTTACTACAACCTTATTGTAAAGTATTACTGATTTTATATGAATTAAACTCTTGGTGTGATTGTGTTGCTCTCACAAATGCTCCAGACTGGCTGCATTAAGCGTCAGCGAGGCTGTTAGGAACCTTTCACTCTCGTTTGTGTTTGTGAGTCATCACAGCCGAGCTGGAGTCATGTCAGGACACAGGATTTTATCAGCCACGCAGAGTAAAAGCCCTGGGTGTGCTTAGCGTGCAGCCGTGCAACCTTGACGCGCATATCACCGGGTCAGGTTGCCCACGGCTTCATTCCGGCTGACCGTATGGCGGAAGTTTGACGTTTGCTCTGACGGGCAGGATGGTCGTAATCCGCACGACCGGCCTAGATGAGAAAAGCCCTACAGCTGGATAAAAATAAAACGCAAAGGGTCACGTCCGGGATTGACGGGGAAATAAGCAGATTTTCTTAGAAATCTGAGCATGCTCAACGGCAACATGTTGCAGCATACTGTCTCCCGGGATTCTCCACCTCCACAGGATTCCCGGCCGGCTGCCACAGGAAATGCGTCATAGTTATGCAAAGTAACCTCTGGCCATGTGGGAGGAGGGCAAGATACAGATTTGGCAAAGCTGCCAGCTTTGAGTCTTGATTATGGCCATCAAGCTGTTTCCATTAGAAGCACTTCCGTATTCCTTACGGAACAGATGAATGCTGTGAATAGATGCTAAAGAGCTCCCGCAGGAACGCCAGTAACATCAGACAATGCAAATGTAGGACTTTACATAACCCAGAATATCTCATCTAAGAGCTCTCTTGGTTTGCTGAAACTAGACGCTGAACTAGAAACTGATGAATATCTGTGGGTTACTGCAGCAGAAAAGCAAAATGGAAACGAAAGATTGAATTCTTGAGGAGAAATCTTCTCTAGCGTGTTGTGACTGCAAAAGGGAGTGTAGGTTATGTTTATCGAGTTAAGAAGGATGCATTTCAACTTGCACTGTTAAGTGGACTTCAAAGGCTATTCGGCCGTTTTAAGTGAGAATTCACAAATGTTGTGGATGCTACTCTGGTTAGTACACTGAAAAATAAAGGCTGGATTTACTTAAAAATATAGTGCATCATTTTTGCATCCATTTTTTTAAAAGTAAGTTTTACATGGAATTTTAAGCAACTTATGCAATTCCTAAATTTTTTAAGTTAAACTTACTTAAAAAAGTGGATGCAAAAATGATGCACTATATTTCTAAGTAAATCCAGCGTATTATTTTTCACAATGTAATAAATACAGTAAAAAATACATTGACTGAACATTTTTATTGTTTGTAACTTAAGATACCATGGCGGCCGGTGACTTCTTTTTTCGAAGGCGCTCGATGCGAAGTTCGTCACAACATGTAGCCTGTCATGTGTGTGGTTCTTTCAAAATATGTGTTCTGCGCATCAAGTGCATGTATGTGCATCACTTGTCTTGTCAAAATAAGGGCCTGCTGCAGACGCGTCTAAAGGGTTTATGATAAAAGAGATGCTTGTGTTTGCCAGATACTCGCATAACCTCATGCGTAATCAGAGTTTACTGTTAAGGGAGTGTCTTGCGTGTATTTTGTGAACGTGAACGTCTCTTTTATCATAAACGGTTTTGATGCGTGTGCAGCAGGCACTTATTTTGACAAAACACGTGATGCACACAAGATCTGTCGACACGCAAAACACATATTTTGAAAAAAGGAACCACACACCACACTCCTAACACTTATTTTCATTTAGCGCCCCTCAGATAAGCAGTCACGAGCCGCCACCGTAAGATACAAAATTTCTTTGCACTGTAAAATACAGTGGCAAGAAAAAGTATGTGAACCACTAGGAATAAACTAGTTTTCTACTGTGATTTGCCATAAAATGGGATCTGATCCTCATCTAGGTCACAACAATAGACAAACACAATACGCATAAGGTGACAACACACAAATAATTCTAGTTTCTTGTGTCTTTTTTGAGAACCCCCATTAAACATTCATAGTGCTGGAGGAAAATGTAAGTGAACTCTTGGATTTAACAGCTTGTTGAGCCTCATTTGGCAATAAATACTTCAAGCAAGCGCTTTCAGTAGTTCTGAATCAGACCTGCACATCGTTCAGAAGCAATTTTTGCTCATTCCCCTTTACAAAACCGCTTTAACTCAGACACATTTGTAGGATGTCTGGTGTGAACCGCTCTCTTGAGGTCATTCCACAGGTTAAGGTCTGGGCTTTGACTAGGCCAATCCAAATGGCGCATTTTGTTTTTCTTAAGCCAGTCTGTAGTGGATTTACTTCAATGCTTAAGGTCATTGTCCTGTTGCATCAACCAACTTCTACTGAACTTCAACTGGTGGACAGCCACCCTGACATTATCCTGTAGGATTATTCATTATACCCTCGATGATGTAGTCCAGGCCATGAGGCAGCAAAGCAAGCCCAAATCATGATGTTCCCTCCAACATACTTCACTGTTGGGGTGATGTTTTGATGTTGGTAAGCTGTGCCCATTTTGCGCCATAACATTTTCCCCAAAAAATTCAACTTTTGTTTCATCAAACCATAAAATATTTTCCCAGTAGAACTGGGGTTTGCCAAGGTGCTCTTTCAGGCTCACAGCAATGTTTTTCGGGAGAGCAGCGGCCTCTTCCGTGGTGTACTGTCATAGACACCGTGCCTGTCCAAAGACTTGCGTATGGTAGACTCAGGAACAGAGCTGTGTGCCCATTCCAATGATGTCTTCAAGCCTTTAGCTGTTACTCGTGGGTTCTTCTTTACTTCATTGAGTATTCTGCATGGTGTCTTAGGAGTCATCTTGACTGTGCGCCCACTTCTAGGAAGGGTAGCTACAGTATTTAACTGTCTCCATTTATAGACAATTTGTCTAAGTGTAGACTGATGGATGTTTAAATATTTTGAGATTGTTTTGTATCCCTTTTCAGCCTTATGGAGTGCAACATCTCTTGATCAGATATCTTTATAAGAGCATGGTTCAGAAGAGCTGACAGCAATCTTAAAATGTGTGAGTGTCTTAATATCAATCAAAGTTGCACTAAACCACACATTTAAACTCATTTTATTAATTGGACTCCAGTTTGCCAGCTTCTGACAAAAAAGCTTTCAATAAAATAATTAGTCCATGGGCTCACTTATATTTTCCTCCAGCACTGTGAATGTTTAATGGGTGTTTCCAAAAAAGACACAAGAAACTGGAATTATTTATGTCTTGTGAGCTTATACACATCGTGTTTGTTTATTGTTGTGACCCAGATGAGGATCAGATCACATTTTATGGCAAATCACTGTAGAAAACCAGTTCATTCCTAGGTGTTCACATACTTTTTCTTGCCACTGTATATCATAATATGTCATAAGTATGTAATATATTTTTATGTTACTTTAACTTAACTTCTTAAGTTAAGTTGTTTGTCAACTTATCACAGGTCAAAACTTAAAATAGTAGGTTGAAATGACTTGCAAAACCGACTTCATGCTGCATTTTTTTTACAGTGTGCCGATACCAATAACTGATTATTAGGAGTGATGTCTGCCGATACCGATTACCAATAGTTTGATGGTTTACACAATTTTGTACGAATTTTTCACTTATTCTCTTTATTTCAACAACTTAGCTGGTCTTGGTTATAAACAAACCTGTTACTCAAACTAACATTGACTGTGTCTCAATCTGCTCCCTAGCTCCTGAGGTCGTAAATCAGTATATGAAGAGTTTATTCCGAAATGAGTTAACTCAAAACATGTTTATTATTATGTTATGTTTTTATTGTGTTGTATTGTGCTTAGTTTTATTTTTTGTTATAAAGGCTTAAATCAAACAAACCAACTGCAGTTTGATTGATTTTAATTGGAATGCACAATCAAAAAAGCGAGATAAAAAAAATAAATAAAAAAATAACAAATAGAGTTATCACTTTTTGGAACCAAACTCTTTATATTGTGTATACAGTTTGGGGCACTGGTAACTCACTTGACACAACTGTGGGTGTGTCTTCCCGATGTCATATTTGTCGACCACATACGTCATTGAGGTTTATTATGTCAGCTTCTATTTCAGAAAAGCAACCGTTACATTTTAAGGTAAAGGGGGTCGCACACAGGACGCGCAGCTCAGCGCCGCACAGTGGCGCGCCGTTCTAAAAAACGGTGCCGACAGGTGGCGCCTGTCCGTGCCGCCCAGCTACGACTCAGGAAGTTGCTTAAATCCCTGTCGCGCCACTTACATAGTTTAACATTAAATAACATCATATTTGTCCCAAATCATTAACGATTAACATTGGCTGCTAACATATATTTTGCATTTTGAAGTAGACGCTATCTGACAAAGCTCGCGCTATTTAATGCGCACTTCGGTTTACGATGACTCAGAGTTTTCCTAGACGTGACGCGGCGCGACGGTGAGCTGCACGGCCGGTGTGTGAACATCTTAAGAATGAAACTACTTTTTTATGTCTTATGTTTTTAACTGAAATGTGAGGATCTTGATTGACGTGTGCGGTCAACAAATACAACTTCCGGAAGACGCCCCCGAAATCCTGGCCAGGACGCGTCCGGGAAGAATGGCACGTATGGTCACCCTAGGTAAGGCAACATAGGGACCATTGATGCTCACTGGTTTTTGCGTTGCATTGTGAGAATTTTTAGGGAACGAATGTTCCAGTGCACTAGAAGGATTTTGCAATTGAGACAGCTCTTAAAATTGCCGACTCCCTGATCAATGCCCGACTCCCTGATCAATGCCCTGACTACTGAACAAGGGAGTTGATTGAGACACAGCCATTCTTAACCCACATTAACTAATTCTGAATATTAGAATAGTATGAAGTATTTCTTTTATGAATTAATAACATTCAGTTAATTACTATCAACACTTCGTTTATACACAGCTAGTGGGTGATAGTCCGAAACCAATTATTGGCCGATATATCTCTATTCGTAAAAAAATTTTCTGCTTGCAGCATTCCCGTTCTTGTATGTAGCACCATTCAGTCGGCAGCAGGAAGTTTTCTCGCTTGGAGCTAATAGTAGAAACTGTCATGCTGATAGTCAGTACTTTGTACAATCAGTATTATGAATATGAAAATCTGGCCATCATACTCAAAACTGCTAATCTGAGTTGCTCAGATACCTACAAGTAAAGTGACAAAACAACATCCACTGTTCAGTAAATGCAGAAGAGATTTGATGGCACTAAATTCACCAAACCTACCCAATAACCATGTTTTCAAAGAAGTGCACACAGTTCTGTACGGTAATGCAAATGCAAAAACCGAATAACAGCCTTGATAAGCATGTCCCACATAGTTGTATTGTATTGTTTCGGCCTTCGTAACAGCCTTGTACTCTGGACGAGTGCGAGGTGTGTCGCTGTATCTGTACCCAATGCTTTTTAACAAAGATGCTCGGTGCCTTCTATGGTGGCACAAATAGATTGATCTCATAGCAACATGGTTCCCATGGCAACGCGGGATGCAGATGTCAGACTGGAGTGGTGTGAGTAGGATTACATGTCCGTCGGGCAGACGAGAAGCTCATTTCAATCCCATTCCTTTGGCTCTCAGGACAGCAGCTGCACGTCAGAGAGATGTTTTAGTTTAAGACAGGGATCGGTGGGGGAAGGATGTTGTTCACTAATCAAAAGCATGATTTTAGCAGCCTTCTTAAACTGTTATCTGTTCATTTTCTTCATAAAAAATCTTAAGATGTTTACAATTGACGATGCTCTGATAACAGCAACAAATCAAACTTAGTAACTTATTTATCGAAGAGACCATAGAGGGGTTGTAGAGGTTTGCTTCATATGTGTGTGCATTTAGATCTCAAAACGTATACACCAAGATTATTTATCTGTTTTATTGTTCTGCATAATGAAATTGTCTTGTTTGAATTCCTGAACTCACAACATTAGCTGTATTGTTTTCTCATTAACGTCTATCAGATATGAAGAGATGATACAGTTGCATCTGAATACTTATAGAGCATAAGAGGAGGTAAATATATATAAAATACTTTTGGCTGAAGGTCAATGTTATATATCATTAACATCACTTTATTGGCTGATGACTATGATCTTAGTTTTCTTACGTCTAGACTCTGTCTCGTTTTAAGTCTGTGAATGATACGTGCACTACAAAGAGAAATAAAAAAACCTTGGAATTGAAGCTACACAGAGAAAATGACTTAAAGCGATACTCGTCTCCAGCCAAATATCAAAATTACCCCATGATTACTCACCCTCATGCAATCCGACATACACACGTCCATCATCTTTCAGACGAGCACAATTGGAGTTATTTTAGTAAATGTCCTTGCTCTTTCAAGCTTTATAATAAAAAAACTTTCTTACTTGGTATTTTTGTCTTGTTTTCAGTAGAAATATCTATAAATTCTTAAATTAAGATGCATTAGAGAACCTTAGAGAAAATAAGTCTAGTTTTTATACCAAAAAATTGAAGTGAATTTGTGCTTAAAATAAGCAAAAAAATCTGCCAATGCTATAAGAAACATTTTCTGAAGAAAAAAATATTAAATTTTTATTGAATAAAGTGTTTAGGAAAAAAGTTAAAGAGCACCAATTATTCGATTCATGCTCTAACATTACCTTTGGTGTGTAAGTGTGTGTTAGTACATGTTAATGATATGCAAAAGGTACAAATCCCAATGTAAATGATGACGTGAGTTATCGTCTCCAACGTAAATCTCTTTTCTTGGACTACAACAAACACATGAATTTCTCTGCAAAAAAATATTTTCAAGAAAAAAAATCTTAGTATTTTTGTCTTGTATTCAGTAAAAATATCTAAAAAAATTTAAATTAAGATGCTTTTTCTTGATGAACAAAACGACCCAAGAAAATAAGTCTAGGTTGTAGACAAAAAATATCAAATTTAAGTAATTTTGTGCATAAAACAAGCAAAAAAAAATCTGCCAATGAGGTAAGCAAAAAAATCCTGAACATTTTCCTTAAACACTAAATTCAAGAATTTTTTTGCTTGTTTTATGCACAAAATCACTTAAATTTGATATTTTTGGTCTAAAAACTTATTAGGTCATTTTGCCCCTTTAAAATATATATATTTTTTTTTGGTATTTGTATAACAAGACAAAATACTAAAAGTATTTTTTTGCAGTGCATGTAACAACTTCGTATTTTAAACCATAGATATACATAATAAAGGCTCGGCGGAGTCTCTAACGTCATCAGCGGTGGCCATCTTGTCACAGGCAAGCTTTCCGGTGTGCTCTGGGCTACCTGATGTAATGTGAGTAATCTTGCACGAACACAAATACTTATCTCGCTGAAATCTTGACAGATTTACAAATGGTTTGGTTTCAAACGTATGCTTCAACATATTTCATGAACATTATTCATAAGTATGCAGTGTCATAAGTAAAATCAGTAGAAAATGGAGCACATTATAGTTACTTAAAAAGTGCATGCCATTAAAACAATGTTACGAGTGAGCGAGCTGCCTGTGACAAGATGGCCGCCAGGTGCAGACGTCGACCTCCAATCGCCAGCAGCGTGGACACGACAAGACATCTAGCCTTTATTATGTATATCTATGCTTTAAACCCCAAAAAAGTGCATCCTTCACAGAGGTAATCCACACGGCTCCAGTGGGTTAATAAAGGACTTCTATGGGTAATCGTTGTGATATTGTTAGAAAAATATTTATATATCAAACTTTATCAACTATAACAACTAGCTTTCGGTAACGGTGTCATCTTGGACGCGAGTTCATAAAGTTTAAAATATGTATATTTTTCTTGCAATATCACATTGATTAACCCCTTGCAGCTGTGTGGATTAACTCTGTGAAGGATGGATGCACTTTTTTGTTCCCTGAAGTTTTCTCCCATTATAAGCATGCAAGGGCATTTACTAAAACATCTCCAAATGTGTTGGTCTGAAAGATGATGGATGTATCCCGGATTGCTTGAGGGTGAGTAAATATGATAATTTTGATATTTGGTTGGAGTATTGCTTTAAAGTCACATTCATACAAGAGTGACAAATTTTGTTATCATTTACTCTTCCCATTTTGTCTTATTTTTGTGGATTATAAAATATGTTTGATAAATATATTTAAATCCATGTGCTTCTTGGCGTCTAAAGTCATAATCATTCATATCATAACTTGTATTAAGAATTTTAATAATTAATTATTTTTTTGTGACATCATCACGTCTTGATATCTTCATCTTAATGTTGTAGACTGTCATGAAGGTAAATATATGTTGAATATTCATTTTCGGTGAACTGTCCCTTTAAATAGTTTTATCAACCTTTTGTGTGTGTGTGTGTGTGTGTGTGTGTGTTACACAGTAGAAAGAGAAAAGAGATGATATGAATGATTATGATAAAAGGTTAACAGATTCAACCAAAATGTCAACGCTCAAGAATCTGGAACACAAGGCTAGTTTGATGTTTGATGCTACGCAGGTTTTATCATGTGACTGACTGTGTGTTTGTGTATTTGCGCGTGCAGAATGCAATTTAATGACATATGAACATATCAGGGCCATTTTTGACCGCAACAAGAAGTCTACATAGAAAATCAAGGCAAAATAATAACATTTTGGCTCAATCCCATTTCTAGTTTTGCATGTTCACATGAGAGTAAGGCCCAATTGGGATACCCCTTTCTCTCAGGTGAATGTGCAAAACTAAGAGGTAGGGGTAAGGGAAAGGGGTAAGACGCATTTTGACGTTTTCATCACAGTACATTTTTATTAAATTATCATTACTGTAATGCAATAAAAATGATTTGTTAAAGGTCACATAACACACAAGTTTCTGCTCATCTCATGTTAATCTTGAGTAGCTATAGAGTAGTATCACATTCTTCATATCTGCTAAGAGTGTTTAGTTTGATCAGATTTATAAAAGACCGATCAAGCTGTACATCTACTTTACGAAAAAAAAAACGGAGCTCCTGAAGGCGTATTACGGGCGAGCAACACTGTAAAAAATACTTTGCTGCCTTAACATTTTTTTGTTGAATCAACTCGGATTTATAAGTTATTTCAACTTACTATTATTTATCTTGACTAGAGATGAGCTGTTATAACTACAGTTGAGTTATTATAACTTATAAAATTAAGTTGACTTTTCTTAATAAGTTGTGACAACTCATCTCTGTTGACATGACTTGTAAATCTGAGTTGATTTAACAAAAATTTTTAAGGCAGCAAAGTACTTTTTACAGTGCACGAACATGCAACACACAAAACACATGATCCCACACTGCAAAAAATGATTTTCAAGAAAAAAATTCTTAATATTTTTGTCTTGTTTTCAGTAAAAATATCTAAAAATTCTTAAATTAAGATATATTTTTTTGATGAGCAAAACGACCCAAGAAAAAGTCTAGTTTTTACACCAAAAATATCAAATGTAAGTGATTTTGTGCATAAAACAAGCCAAAAAATCTGCCATCATTTTCTCTGAATAACTTATAATTCACTACGTTCATGTCGTTTACATTATATGCACTTACGCAATGACTGCCAACAAAACACAGACGTCTGATGCAGTTTTACTTAACGCCTGCGACTCATGACCCTGCCCATTTCAACAAAATCCAGCTTTCTTTAAACAAACACCTGGATAAACAAACACCCAGATAAACAAACTACATCCATTGTTTCCATAATGCTGGGTTCATTGAGAAGGTGAACAAGCTTAAATTTCCCTCGCAAACCACAACACACTTCTTTGGTGACGCTGATGATGTGCCAATCCTTGTGGAAGGGCTTCCACTGTACTTCCAAAATCAGTAGTCGAAAAAAAACTTTCTGAAACTTGTACGAACCCCAACGAAGTGTATTTGGCACAGAAATACTCCATTAAACATCCAAATGGTCCTTTAAAACAAAAAAAAAATATTTAACATAAGAATCCAACTCTTTAAATGTGCTAAGAAGTCAGAATGCATAAAATAACATTAACACCCCCTTTAAGTTTTAAAATTATTTGTCATGTGTACAGATGTCAGTGACAATTTGTACATTAAAGTGCTTGTTTGTAGGCGTGTGTACAATATGATACAATATAAAATCTAAGTTAAACAGAATTAAGATGGGAATACAGTGATTTATGTCTTTAAAGTGCAGATACTCGGTAGAAATTCTGCATGAAGTATACGTATTGGTAGGGTACGTGTGCAAAGTATACAAATGCAAATCTTATGGAAAAAAGCAATCAGAACAAACATCAACAATGTATAATGAATAAAGTCGAGGTGCAGCTTAAGATTCAATATAAATGCTTAATATATTTTTCTGGAGGAGTCATAATGAGATGATTTTGCAAGTCTTCCTCAGACAGTGCATGTATAGGAGATGTCCTGTAAGGGCGTTTGGAGTTTGTTGCGGATGATGAGTTCAGCTGCTCTCACGACTCTCCGGAGATCTTTGCGGTGGAGAAGAGAGCAGCTGACATACTAAGCAGTCTAGCACGCGGTCAGGATGCTCTTAATGATGCATCTGTACAAGCTGTTATTTAAATATTCACGTATTTATACATCAGATCTATCTCTTTCATTTATTATTCAATTAAATTGACATTATATAAAAATGTATTTAAAAAATCATGGTATTACAGTAATGAGGAGTAACACTCTAATAAATGCTGGGTCCTTTTCAATCCAGCATTAGGTGAAAAAGAGACGAACCCAACCCATTAAGTTGTAATTTATCTTATACGCTGGGTTGTTTTAACAAATTCACTGTAAGCCCAGATGAGTCGATTCAACTTAAAAAGCATAAGGTAATCATCTCTACGATTTACCTTTTTTGTTCATTGAACGTAAAGCGTCTCGTTCCAGCAATATATTCCCTGTTCTAAAAATGGTCAGTTAACAATATGATAAACTTTATTTCACACATCTTATTTTAACATAGTTTTAAAAAAACGTGTAATATTAGCAGTCTTTGCATCTCCCAAAAAGAGGCCACCTTCCAAAGCAAAGGTAACATCAAGTAAAGCTTTCAACTTAACACAGAAACCTCAACACACAAATCTCAATAATGATGACAGTAATCAAATCTCATGAAGTGAAAACATTTGCTCTTAACTTTACCACAAAAATAATAAGCAACAATGATAACAAAAACAACTGCAGTAGAAATGAAGACAACAAACAACACTCATATACAGTAGCAGTTCATTTATGCATGCTGCAATGCATGATGGGTAAAATTTTCAAATCCAGAGATTTAAATAACATAAAATAAATTGATTCAGCTCAAAATGTCTTGTTGAATGAGAGAAATCATGCAATTCGTTCATTAAACTAAGACACTTGCGTAATGGAGGAACATTTTCTGGGTTTAGGTTAAGTTTACTTATTTATTTGGGTTAAAACAAAATGGGGGTTAACAGTGTTGTTGGGCAAATATAAACATTTAATCCAGAATTTTTTTTTATATAAATAGCTGGGACGATTACAGTCACTGTAAAAAAAATGCAGCCCAAAGTTAAAACAACTTGGTTTTGCAAGTCAATTCAACCTACTATTTTAAGTTTTGGCTTAAAAAGTTGACATAACTTAAATTCAAGTTGAAATTGTATAACTTATTTTTTAAGTTAAAGTAACATAAAAATATGTGTTGATTTAACAAAAATGCTTAATTTTTTTACAGTGAGGATAAATAATTTGATAATTGATTATTTTCAATCCACATTGAAAGCATTGGGTCAAAAAGGGATGAACCCAACGTGCTGGATTGTAATTTACCTATCCTGGGTTGTTTCAACCCAAAATGCTAGGTTGTTTAACTCATTCACTGCAAAAAATGATTATCAAGACAAATAATTCTTAGTATTTTTGTCTTGTTTTAAAAATATCTATAAATTCTTAAATTAAGATGTTTTTTCTTGATGAGCAAAATGACCCAAAAATATCAAATTTAAGTGATTTTGTGCATAAAACAAGCAAAACAATCTGCCAATGGGGTAAGCAAAAAAGCTTGAACATTTTTCTTAAACACTAAATTCAAGAAAAATTTGCCCACCCCATTGGCAGATTTTTTTGCTTGTTTATGCACAAAATCACTTAAATTTGATATTTTTTTGTCTAAAAACTAGACTTATTTTCTTGGGTTGTTTTGCTCATCAAGAAAAAGCATCTTAATTTAAGAATGTTTAGATATTTTTACTGAAAACAAGACAAAAATACTAAGAATTTTTTTCTTGAAAATCATTTTTTGCAGTGTTGTTGGGTCAAATATAAACATTTTTCTGGGTTAATTTAACCCAACAGCTGGGTTTGTCCCTTTTTGACCCAATGCTAGTGTATATTCCTTACAACCTTGAACACTGCAAAAAATTAATGTCTTACTTAACATTTTTTGGTAAGCAAAGTGGCGTAAGATTCTTGTTTATTAAAATATATGATGAAATTTAAGAGGTAAAGTCTTAAAACAAGTCAAAATATCTGCCAGTGCGGTAAGAAAAATAAACTTAAATTGAGTTTATTGAATTAAGTTAAAACTGAAATTAAGTTTATTTTTCTTACTGCACTGGCAGATATTTTGACTTGTTTTAAGTAAAAAACCTCTCGATTTTCGTAATTTAGTTAAAAAAAACACGACTTTCTTATCTTAAGCCACTTGCCTACCAAGTAAATGTATCTAAATTTAAGAATTTGTAGATATTTATATTAGAAAACAAGACAAGAATACTAAGTAAGACATTTATTTTTTGCAGTGCACATTCAGGTTTGGTATGATTCACCCGTATTTTATTCCCTGTAATATAGTTTGTTTTAGATTATAGACGGCCGCTCATCTCCAGACAGGCCTTTTCCCGCGAGTGCCATTAGACGCAATCTGTTTCGCACTCTTGATGCATTAGAGCAATAGATTTCTCAAATAACCAGCCTGTCTAACCCCTGCTTCAGGTCAGCTCCAGCAACAAAACATTTGAGACTTGAGTCTAAAGCAGGATTAAAATCCGGATCTCTACCGGTTTGACCCGTTCATTTGTGGAACACATGTTAAGATGCAAAAACTAGAACAAATCCACCACAAACACCAGCTCTAAATAACTACAGACCCACTGAAACGAGCTGAACAAATTAGGGGCCAAATGAGGGCAGATGAACGGGATTTCGAGCTGGAATACTTCAGCGTGCAGGAATGGCCTACATTTACTGAAAGGTTTATGCCCTGCCTGATCTGCAGGAGTCATATGATAACCAGGAGTCTTCACCCAAGTCTTCGTGTTTTCCCATAATGAAGCGTTTAATTGGGTAATGCTTGAATGATATCAGACGTAAGAGGCTCTAACAAACTCAGTGTGTTTTTGTCTGTTTTTGCTGTACTGACTTTTAGACACATTACTAGATTAAAATGAAGAATGCTTTTGAAGCAAACAACCTACTAAATGTACAAACATGTTGCTTTTTACTCCCTAATGTTAGGAATGAGCTGCAAACAGAACATTGTTTTATCAGCGTTGCCATTTTTTAAGTTTACATCTATAAAACTTAAATTTAGCATGAGTGCATAAGATCAAATTACACTAGGCGGCCATATTTGCAATGCCTCTGGGCAGTTTATGCAAGACTTAAGTCCTATCTACTTGAACGGGGAAAGACGGATATCTCTAAGATCATGTGCTAAAATAAAGCAATAAGCCCCAAGAAGCAGTGGGTTACCAATGCATTTTATAACAGCTAAGGGACGTTGTTAGGCACGACGCGACGCGAAGCGGAGTGCCTAAAACCCCCTTAGCTGTTATAAAATGCACTGTAACCCCACTGCTTTGCGGGGTTTATTGCGTTTATAAAACGGTTACATCATATGCATAGCAGGGTTTCACAAAATGAAACACAAATAAGTTGTAATTATATTAGTACAAATATTACTCCTCCGCCAAACAAAGTAGTTCCTCAGAATCAAGTGTGACTGAAACAGAGCGTAGTTCCCAACCAACACAGACGCAGCAAAGACACAATGAAAATATGATTAAAGACTGAGGTGTTTATTTTTATAAATCAGCATTCATCTAAAATATACATTAACATTTATATCATGCAACTATTGAAGTGATGATCAAATATGATTGTAAGCATGCTTATCTTTAACTCTTTTCCCGTCAGTGTTTTTTTTTTCTAAGTTGCCACCCAGTTTTAGTTTAATGCCTTACAGAAAAATTTTCTTCTTTAAATAAACATAAAATATCAAATGAAAGAACAGTCCATTCGCTTTCCAACAACAATAACAAAAAAAGTTTTATCCTACCTTCATTTGTTCTCTTATCAGTTATCACCTCTCAAATTTTCAGCTAAAAGTGGAGATAATTCCATTTTTGTGAAGAACTTTTAAAAGAGATCAGATTCAGAGCCATCAAAACTTTCATGTCACGCTAAATCCACCACAACGCTGTTGTGTCGAGTGAATGCCTCAGTGTTTAAGTTGTGTAAGATCGCCATCTAGTGGATAATAGCGGAAATATCAATTTAAGACAAAAACAACTCAGAGAACGTTTTCTCTTTATTGACGAAATGTTTTATTTATTGACATTTATCTGGGTATCGCCATAATTGTGCAAAGGTAGAAAAATAAAAAATGATTAAAGACTGTGGTGTTTATTTTCATAAACCAGAACGCAGCAACAGTGGCGCAGTGATACTTGTGATGCGGTCTGAACCGTGGGTTTACCGGGGTATTTTATCACGGCTCAGAACGCGTTTCAACCAATCCGAATGAAGAACCAGAACGAGCCGTTTTATAATCACAACTTTTGTTTTTTTAAACTCAAATTGCGTTAAAACACTTTTATTTGTGGTCTTTTTAGCTACTGGAAATGCGCACAGGTTGGCAAGCGCCTCACGTGACTCTTTATAGAGCTCCACCCCCAGAGCATCATCAGTCTTTATCCATTGATGATTGGTTCTTTAAAACGAAGAGGCGGGACTTTTGTCACAGAAATGGCCACATTGTGCTCTTATTCATAGGCCCTGTCCCAAATAGCGCACTACATGTGGACTTAAATTGCACATGCTCACTTAGTCTACGAGTTCGTAGGGTGTCCCATCTGTCATTTTTATGCTTCGAAGTGTGCTCATCAGCGCCCCCTTTGCAGCCTTGATGCAGGCTACACGCACTTTACCAACCCAGAAGTCCTTGCGAAAGAGCAATCAGACGACGGATGAAAGGAGTTCACACTGATGGGCAACTTATCTTCCTATTTCCAGTGTGACGCTCGAGTCTGTCCCAAAATACGACTCCGGTGCCAAAATACGACTTTGCGTCAAGGGTCCCTAAGGTCTGCACTATATGATGTACTCTGAGGAAGTCCACAAGTCCGGAGTGTGCCATTTGGGACAGGGAATAGTAATAGGAGTGCTCAATCTTGTTATATCCAATATCTTTGATAAGATTAAAGCATGTTTTCAGAGACTATATCTTAAATTAAGTAATTAAACGTAGTCTGTTTGCATTTTTATAGTTGGAATTTAATTGGGAATTTTTGCAATGTGTGGCCATATTTTTAAAGGAATAGTCTACCCCTTTGCCATATTAAACTGTGCTATTACCTCAACCTAGACGAATTAATACATATCTATCTTTTTTCAGTGCGTGCACTGCACAGCGCGTTGTGAATGTGTTAGCATTTAGCCTAGACCCATTCATTCCTATGTTTCCAAAAAAAAGTTTTATTTTGTGGCACCATACTTACTGGTATAACTCCTCATGTAACATTCTTTAAAATGTTTGGTGGCTTCCCTGTTTGGTACCATAAGAATGAATGGGTCTAGGCTAAATGCTAACACATTCACGACGCGCTGTACAGTGCACGCATTGAAAAAAGATAAATATGTATTAATTCGTCTAAGTTGAGGTAATAACATAGTTTAATATGGCAAAATGGTAGACTATTCCTTTAAGAACTACGCTGTGTCCGAAACGTCTACTACCACCTAGCCAAAAAGCACTCGGCGAGGTGAATAGTATGTACGAATTCATAGTATTCGAAAAACAATAGGCAAAAAGTACCTGAATGAACTTCTACTTCCGGCAAGATCACAATGGACAATTTAATATCTTATGAGAGGCATTGTTTTATTAAAAAATATCAGAATGCGGTACTGCAGTTTTATTAAAATGCAAATACATATATTAAACAACTCTCCTTTGTGGTCAAATTGCGCTTGTTTAACGTATTTCCAGTTAACAACTAATTTCTTCTTATCATCTCACGAGAATTCATACATATTTTACAAGTTGGCTAATTCGTATAAAGTTAATCGTGCAAAAACAAACGATTATTATAAAAAACAAAAATGAAACCCAACCCCTAACACCAACGTCACAGAGGTCAAGGCAAATCATACAAAAATGTACAAATGTGGTCGTACGAATTAATACGAATTAGCCACCTCGTAAAATACGTATGCCATGAGATAGTTTTAACGGTTGGTAATTAAGTACCTACTGCGATACTGTAAGATTACAGCCCAGTCTCACCAATTTACATACCTATATCATGTACATTTTTTAAATTCTTTTTCGTGATAGTGTCACGAATTTCCGCATTTTTTTGTGATCGTATCACGAATTTCTGTTGACGTGTCATTGTCACGTATTTGTTACTCAACTGTTTTGTCCTATTTTCTTACCATTGTTGCTTCTGTTTAAAGTTAGATTTACATAAAATGACATCCTTACCCAAACCCAATTCTAACCCTAATGACAGGCGACAATGGTTTAAAAATCAGAAAATATTACAAAAATCAGAAAAAAATTGTATAAATCAATACTTAAAGTGACATCCTAACGCAAACACCAAATCTAACCCTAAACCGAAGCGACAATGATTAAAAGCATATAGGAAAAAGCAGTTGAGGAACCAATAAAACGTAAACAGAAATTGGCAATACAATCATGAATAAACACGGAAATTCGTGACACTATCACAAAAAAGAATAAAAAATGTACGTAATATATGTACGTAATTTCGTGAGACTGGGTAGGAGATTACGGACGCAGGGATAATAATAATAATTTTAGGTATTAACTTACTATTTAAAAATAACAAAGAAACTCTGTAGAGCTTATATTATGCGCAACATTAAAGAAATGTGAGGAAAACTATGCAAGTACACAAAGAGATTTGTTTCTTTGAGAGCTACTGTGAGTACCGCAGATTTACAACAAATTCACCACAGTATCGGGTGACAAGCTTCCAGCCATGAACTTTCTGGAACTGTTTTCTGTCTCAAAATAGCGCTGTTGAACGAGAAGCTTAAAGGGAAAAAGTAACCAGAAATGCTCAAATTTTGCCCTGATTTAATGACTTGATAGCATTCTAGAAAATGTCACTTTCTTCACGTCCAATCCAACATGACTAAACTCATAAAAAGGAAGTCATGAGGAGATAAACCCAAAGGTCACTTTTAAGAAGGCTACAGATATTATAAACTAGTGCTTTTTAACGTACTGTTTAATTTCTGTCAGATTAAAGTTAATCTAACATCTGGTTTCCTGCCGCTCAGTTGGTAGGTCATTGGTTTAATTCCCATAGTAAAGCCTTTGGATAAAAGCGTTAGTGTTTGGTCAACACAGATGTAATATTTTGCCATACAGTGATTGGCTAATCTATTACGAATGATTTGTGTTTTAGTTTTGTACGACACCTCTGTTAACACGTTTAATGTGTGTTTATGAGATTCTCCAGCCAGTTCCTTGTCAGAACGGTTTTGCCACCAGATGGGATTGCGTAATGCATCCAGTGTTTCTGGTCATTGTGAGGCCAAATAACCAACAGGAGGAATCTTGAATTTCAATCGGTCTAAAAGCATTGAAAATCTTTATCTTTGCACGGAGTCAAAGGTGAAATAGCTCATTTAGTCAGTAATCAGCCGCAGTACAGAAGTCATTAGACCCCAGAGAAAATAATGGATGGTTTCTGATAGCGTGAGAGATTATTTTGGATGGATGATAATAACCGAGTGCAACTTTGATCGTTGTTCATTCGCCTTCAATTTCAGCGGCGCGAGTGCTCAGGCACAAACAATCTGCTATCAAAACTCCAGTTAAACTGGTTTTGGGTGAAACTTTTTTAGAATTTGTTTGTCATGTTTCGCCCCCACCCCCCAAAAATCTTCTTTTTAGTAAAACCATTGACTTTTGGGAACATAATTACTTTTTTTATCTATCTATCTATTTGTTTGTTTTTTTATTTATTTGCCATGCCATTCCAGCATATATGGCTAAAAAAATTTCGAAACCTGTTTCCACACAGTTACATTGATTTATCTGAACATAAGCTGTGGGAATTGTACTTACAAGTAAAATTAAATCTTTATTTGTGTTGAGCCAACAACTTTACTTGCTTTTGTTGGGCAATTTTTAATTTTTTTTTACCATGATGAATGGTGCTGACAGGAAGTGCCAGTGAGTTTAATGCACGAGTAATTGCACATAATTTACTCATTGAGTTTTAAGCTTACAGAATATCAAACAATAACATGTCCCCATAACTTTCATCTTGCTTAAAAACACACTGTTTAGTACCTAAAGGTCCCATATTTCAAAACTTTCTAGAGTTTTATTTTAGGTTGTGATCATGGCCGTAGCCAGCGTTTGAAAATTAATTAGGTCCAGGGGTTTTAAGAGTTAACACATGCTTTCCAAGTAGAAAAAAAGTGCACTTAAATACACTTTAAGTACACTTAGTGAATGAACTTTTTTGTTGACTATTTTTTGTAGTTAATATATAAAAAATTTGTTTTTACCTTTCTGTTTAAACCTTTTTGTCATTTTACACTTTGGATACACATCTGTTTATTTGTTTTGTGAGGTGAGCATTGTTATATTACCCCTATTTATTAGATCACAATTTGTTACTGTACTGCTAGGGTGGATAATTGATTTGTTTTCATGCAACAATGCTTATTGTAGCATTATATTTATCATTTTAATGAGCAATATTAGGCTAAATAAACAAGAACTTTGTTTAGTGCTCTCACGAATGTTTTCGACATGACACTGTTAACTGTTAGTTTGACAAATTCAAGTTTATTTTGTCTAGAAGTGGGTTACACATAGCTGGACTATATCGGGTCTGAAGTTAACCTAGACGATGAAATGGGGGCTATTGCTTGCTCGGTTCATGCTGTGTACAACTGTGCATTTATCTATTTGTTCCATTGTAACAAAGCGCAGGCCTTTAAAAGCATCATTTATGCTTAGAAATGACGAGTATAATCAGCACAATATAAATAAGATGTTAATAAGAAGCTTAATCTTTCGTATACTATAGATAATTTATTTTAATTATGAGGTGAAATGTGACCTACAGTTGTAGATTGTTGACTAATAATCTCCATGCTTTGTGTTTTAGGATCAAAGCTAAAGCAACCACAAAGGGTTAAAGTTCAGTGGAAGAAGAGAAATCACATCATGATAGAGGTGAGTAAACACATGACAGAGCCACCAAACATCTTCAAAGTCCTCCTGATATCATGAGACATCAAACTAACAAACAATAATGAAGATAAAGCTGACAAAGGGTTAAACAACTCAAGCAAAAGTTGCATTTAAATTTCAAATGATTGATTTGCAGTGTCAATAATCAACAAACACAATGATAAATCCTAAAGTAAAAAAAAAAACAGGATTTTAATCCAAATATAATTGAGTTAAATATATTTTTTGAGTGTTGGTTATATGTATAAGTAAATGCACGTTTGTTGTTATTATTTTTTAAGCATTTAAGCAATACGCATATTTTCTTTTTGTTTTTTCCCCCATTTTTATCTACTGGGATTTATGCTTAAACAAGATATCGAGAAAAGATTAGTGAGAATTAGTTTAATTCAGATCTAAAAACAAGTCTTATTATTTAACACAAATTTTTGGTAACACTTCACAATAAGCTGACATAAACTAATAATGTTATTATAAAGTTTTTCAGCATTTCTTAATCTTTGTTAATGTTAGTTAATGCCAATGCAATTGTTTATGTTAGTTCATTGTGCATTAACTAATGTTACAACTTTTGATTTTAGTAAATGCTAAAATTAACATGAACTAAGATTAATAAAAGCTAATGCATTTACTAATGTAAACAAATACAACCTTAATGTAAAGTGTTCTCAAATTTCTCTTCTTTTTCAATAAAAATCCCTAAACCATATCCAAATGATCTTCTCTTGCTATTTCATATTTAATGTTATGCCACTAAATAACAGAGATACATTTATTTTTGAAAATGAAAGAGTTTGCTTGTGTTTTGAGAGCTCATCTTGAGTAACAGGCCGTGTATCTTCCTCTGAGCAGCATGCAGGTGGGGAATAAAATGCATCGCTGACACACAGCCCAGATTAAAGGGCTACTCGGCCAGCTGATAAAGAGAGCTGAATACATTAAATCAAGCAGGCAGGACAGACGCCACGTGTGCTGTAATCACATTGCCTGCTGTCCGCCGCTCGCCTCCTTCAAAAGCCATCGTGAAGTACTGAAGCTGCTTCATGTGTCTCCATCCATCCCTCTCTCAACCTTACACTGAACATTGAATAGAAAAGGATGAGATCCAAAAATGGTCCTCTGTTATTCACACAAATAACAGATATGAGAGTTGTCTTGTTTGATAAGACAAACGTTATAATAAAAAAAGCGTTAAACGTGATACACTGCAAAAATTGCGTGTTGCACTTACATTTTTAAGTTTAATGAACTTGAATTTACATTTAATTTCAATTTTCTTGACTAGTGAGGTTGCTATAAATTATAAAAATAAAGTAGCAATAACTTAAGCTAATTCAACTGTATTTTTAAAATTTTTAGCAACTCCTACAAGGTGAAATGAATAGTAAATTTAAGTTTATAAAACTTATGCAGTACACCTTATTTAACATACACTGTAAAAACAGAAAAGTTTGATCGAGTTAAAACTTATATTTTAAAGTGAAAAATATACGTTGAAAAAACTTACGGTTTACTAATTTAGGTGTTAACAATTGAAGTATTTTTTTAAGTTGATCCAACTTTTCACTTTTTTCGTAACACCTTGCAATAAGGTTGCATTATCAGTTGTGACACATATAAAATTGCAAAAGCCAATCTTTATATTTTAACCCATTATCACGAAATTACGTAACTATAGTCACGCAACTTTGTGAGTGTTTTCTGTGACATTGACGTTTTTCCGCCTTTTTGCGTGAACATGTCCATATTTGTTACTCAACTGTTTTGTCCTATTTTTTTTTTATCATTGTCGCTTTGGTTTAGGGTTAGATTTACATAAAATGAAATACTTCCCCAAACCCCACTCTAAACCAAATGCCAGGCGACAATGTTTTAAAAATTATAAAAAATAAATCATGAAAAAAGGTATAAACCAATACTTAAAGTGGTATCCTAACGCAAACACCAAATCTAACCCTAAACCGAAGCGTCAATGGTTTGAAAATAGGACAAAACAAGTTGAGTAACAAATATGTGACAGTGACACGTTCACAGAAATATGTGACCTGTTCACGCAAAAAGGCGGGAAAACGTGTCAGTGTCACGAAAAACACTCACAAAATTACTGTATAGGTACATAATTTCTTGATACAGGGTTGTTATATTTAGGCACCAAAGATCTGTTTTATAAAGTTATCAAAAATATAATTTTTATTTGTTGCAAAAATTGCAGATTCGTTCATGATGGTGATGATTTTTTTTAATTTTACACAAAAAAGATAATTGTTTATCCTACTGTAAATATGTTAATTGTAATAAGAGTCTTATTAGGTTTCTTTTTAATTAGCATATACTGCTTTAAAGGGAGCCGCCTATGTAGACAACAAAAGAGTTCATCTGATTTTGAATAAAGCTACTGAGGGATGAGAGATGTGTTTTAGATCAAAGTGACCTCGAATTTAATTACAAATTAATATTGGCCAGAAACTTTTAACAAATGTACAGTTTAAGAAAATCACAATGATCTCTTTAAGCTGGCAAAGCCATTTTTGTAAAAGAATCAAAATGTGACCATTAATATGACTTCAATCCTCCGTCAATATTTAAGATATCAAGGTTATATTTTTCTTCTTTACATTTTAGTAAATCACAAAATAAATGACTTCAGCTCGGTGTTCACAGGCAGGGTCACATATTTGAGCATATCATTATTTTGTCATAATATTTCCTTACTCGGGATCGCATCAACCCTTAGAGATACATCAATATGTTTTGCCCTTCGGAGATACAAAGACGTCTTTATATCGCATCGCTGTTGCCACCGTTTTATCAAACCAATAAAGCATCAATGCCTCATAGCTGTTTTTACCATAACTAAAGAGCTTATTGTTTAGATGTTTGTGTGCTGCGTTCCTGTCGGTGCAATGAGACATTATTACTGTAGCAGCTTACAGTTTTCATAGCTGTCTGTCTCTCTCTCTCACGGCAGGCGACAAGCGGCAAGACCTCTTAGCTTTTCTCAAAGTAAAGCTCCAAAAAACAATTTACCCCACCAGACGTTTCTCAAGAGCTGAACGTTAGGTATCAGTAACTGGACAGGTGTGACAAGGGTTAGGACGAGGAGATTTAAACATGATGGATGCTGGGACGTTGCTTCTACTTAAGGATTTTTTGAAAATCATAAACTAAAAACACTAAAAGTTCATTCATGTTTATTGCAAAAACAAATAACACATTATAAAGTTTAATATTTGTAGTTGATGTAGTCCTTAGTATAAACAATATTGACACCATAAAATCTGTTTGATTCAGTATTGGTTTGGAAATATTCAGGGTTCTTTTTCTTTAATATTGAAAATACTTTTATTCATTTTTATAATCTAAAAAAGTTATTTTTTGACTTTTATTTAGACAGGAAAGCATTGGGTGGAGATAGGGGAGCTGGATTGGGACCTCAGAGATGGGAATCGAACTCGGGTCACCGTGAGCACATTGGTGCTATATGTCACCGCACTAACCAATGGTGCCAACCTTATTTTACATTTATACATTTGGCAGACACTTTGCATTACAAGGTATACATTTCTTAGGTATACATATGTGTGTGTTTGCTTGGTTTGAACCCATGAGCTTTATGCAATGCTCCCCCGAAAAGCTACAGTATGCAGGAACCACATAATAATGTTTTGCATGTAAATGGCTTCGATAAAGAGCAAAATAAATTTTTTGACAACACAATGACTAAATAGCGATACCCTCAAATGGCACTAAATATAAATACAGATATAAGTGTCATTGCCTGTCTGCTTAGATGCATTTAACCTGCATTACTTAAAACGCAGCAAACATATCACCTCCTAACACACACCAAAAATATCACCATCTCCAGAACACCGACCGAGGCTTCAAAAATACAGATAAAACCAATTAAGAGGGATCTCTACCGTTTATTTAAAAAACTGTTTAATAAAATATACACCATTTACAAAACAACATTTGGCAACACGTCTAGAGGCCATTTATCTGTCCTGTACTCTAGTGTCAAAATACATCAGTATCGGTTTTCTGGTTAAAATCCTTTTAAAAACCGATCTTCACAATAACTCCAGAGTACAATGAAACAGCCTCCTGGCCACACACACATACACGCGCGCGCACAATCATACATACATACAGGGTAAAGATACCATACAAAAATAAAATAGTCAATCAAATAGGATATGTTTCAGATAGATGTAAGATTTTGCAATAATCCAAATAAAATGCCATAAAATGTTGGATTGACACAACAAAAGCACAACAGCTATCATGCGGTCGCATGGCCACTGACAACATAAACATCTGTATATGCGTGAAACTAAAGCCCAACATGTGCAGTATTGCAATTGACAGTCTATAGCAGCAGATGAAGACATTGATTTGATGGCTGTGTTTCCAAACCTAGTGAACATATTGGCCTAAAAATGTTGTCTGCACTCTTATGTTTCCAGATACCAAAATGATAAATATATATATACTTGTGCAAATAAATGTTGGAAAAGCTCAGATTCAAAATGCCACCTCTGTCTAAATGAGATGTTTATCAAATACTTTCACTTCAAATCTGCTTAATCCCGGCCTCAGGCCATACAGAAATATCGCTTTGTTGGCAAAATCCATTAAGAGTCTGCTAAAAAAATGCTCAACATGTCAGATGCACTTAAGAGGGTTTTGCATCTGAGCTCTTTATATAAAACATATATTTTGGTTACTAGACTTTAAAAGGTTTTTCTTTAAGAGCATTAGTTAATAGTCATTCAAATAGTTAGAAATGTCATTAAAATGTAAATCAATTCAGTTTGATCTTTCCCACTGAAACTTCTCCCGGTTGAAATCCATTAGAAGAATATAATCTGAAGAACCTGTACCAAAACATCAACATCATTTTGATCTCCAAAGCAGTTTGTAGCAATTTAGCGCAGATTAACATCGCACAATGGGTAAGAGTCAACATGAGCAGCTGTTTTTAACTCATCTGGCCCTTGAATGTTTACTTTTACCGATGCACCCTAATGCAGTCGCTTGAAGTACATTGTTGGTTTTATGAGTAAACATTAAAGCCAGCTGAAGAGTGCAGAGATTTACTAGCAAATGAATTGATTATAAAAACACATTTTAAAAGTGGAGATGCAAAAAACATCTTAATGTAGAACAATGAGACCATGTATCTCCCCCAAAGAAGTCCTGTGTCCTATTCTTTAAAAAACTGGTGATGGTGAATTGATTGAAAGCTGTATTCATCTGTATTAAACCGTATGCTGTGAGCTCCAAAAGTCTGGAATCACATTTACATTTATTTACATTTATGTAGTGTAGACAGCCGGTTTGAAAGCAGCCAGTGACTTTGTTATAAGGTTAAAAAAACCCAAAGAGTAAAACACTGATCTGAACAACTTAACATCAAGAACTTTCTGAGATCTCTCAAGAACCAGAGAGAGAGAGAGAGAGAGAAAGAGAAAGAGAGAGCAGACTTTCACTATGATTTGAAACACAGCCATAGACTTCATTATAAGGACACAAGTGTGGGTTGGATAAAGAAACATCCAAGCATCTTAAACGTGAACCACGACCGCTCTAGAACCTTCAATGTCGCGCCGGTATCGTTCCAGCCAGTCTTTGAGCTCCGATATTCGGTAGCCCTCCGGACCCCTGCCGCCCTGATACACGACCTTCTGGTCCTTCAGTATGTAAAGGCGCTCAAAGTACGCGCCGTACGCCGAGTTGGACGAGTTGTCCATAGTGTCCACAACCACGGCGCTCCCCGGCACCTCCAGAAGCTGCGCGGCGCGAAGTCTGTCCTCCAGGCAGCGGTGCCGGGGAATCTGGTAGGGCGCGTCGGAGCTCACCCAACCGTCTGACGGATGCGCTTCCTCGATGTACACCAGCAGCGAGTCCGCGATGTCCGCGTACTGGCGGACGACGCGCTGGTACGCCGACAGGCGCGTCATGAACGGCGGTCAGGAGCAGCTCCCGAAGTTGAGGATGAGCGGTCTCCGGCCGCGGGCGTAGTCCAGAATGCGTTGCGCCCGCTCGGTGTCACCCAGCGAGACCACTTCGGTGTTGGGCGCTGCGCCCCCGACGTGCGCCGTCTTGAAAAAGTCCAGTTTTTGCCCGTACCACACGGCGCGCAACGACTCGAGCGTGAACATCTTGTTGGAGTCGGACACGCAGAGCGGCGGGTCGTCGGGACTCGCCTCGCGCATCTTCACAAGGACCTTCCTCCGGATGCACAGGAAATCCAGGAACCACAGCATCACGGCGGCCACCAGGAAGCGCGGCAGCAGCATCAAGCACGCGGCGGCGTTTTTCAGCGTCCTCGCCGCGTGGACACCTGCGGAGCCGTGCAGCATCTCCACCCCCCCCATATGGAGTCCTATGGATGTGTGGACGCGTGTGCGCGGTCACGTATGTGCGGTCTGTTGCTTTCCAGCTCCGACTCCCGCTTTTTATAGGACTAGTAAGGATTTGAATGGAAAACAACACGCCTCCGCACCCGTGCCGCCTCCTCACATGGAGGGGATTACCTCCCGTCAACTCTCGCGTCTGGAGGAGCGCGCGCGCGAGCCATAGAGCGAGCGAGCGAGCAAGCGAAAGAGAGAGAGAGAGATATGCAAGCTGATTGCTTGATTATTTGACAGTTCCGCTTTTTAATGCATTTGTGAATAGTGATATACTAAAATAAAAATGGAAAAGTGGTGAAGGTGCGATGTAATCCAAAGCACAAATCTTTCTAATATTGTTTGTCAGGCGAGAATTTAGCTTTTTACGCATTGGTGGCTTTAATTCACGCAATAGCCTAAGTGATGCTGAAGTTGAGAAAACAAAATATTATTAATAAAATCTTATAAAAATGCAATACGAATAAAGTAAAGAAATCAAAAGCAATCTATAATGCAATGTGCTGCTCGTCATTTTATCTGACAAATGGCAGATGCAATGTTTAATGCATTGGTGATATAAATGCGTCGTGTCAGATTCTTCAAATCTCATTAAAGTACAAAGCGATGGAGTTACATGCAATGCAATTCAACGCGCTGTTGATTACGCGACATTTCCCTTTTTTTCATGCATTTGTGGCTTTAATGTATGCCATAGGTGATGCTAAAGTAGATAAAAAAGATTACATATGAAATTTCATGAAAATGCAATAAGAAGCAATAATGCAAAATACTGCTCGTGTTATAATTTTGCGTTTGACATTGGCGGATTAAGCGCGGCATGGCATAAAATAAAATAAAATAAAAATACAAAAGTGTTTATGTAAAGATGCAATATGGTGCATTATGCTATTTAAATTATGGTCAAGCGACGGTTGAACTTTTTATTGCATTAGTAATAGTGGTTTAGATAGTTCGTGTCTTGTCAAGAAATCTCACCAAAATGCGAAAGTGGTGAGGACGAAGATGCAATGTGATGCAAGATAGATTGTTTGACAAATGACAACTAAATGCAATTGTGGCTTTAATGCACGCAATATTAAGTGATGCTGAAATGGATGATTATTGATGAAATCTCCTGAAAATGCAATAATGGATGAATTAAAAGATGAAAAGATGCCGTATAGTGTTATCATGCTGCTCGTGAGATTATTTGACAGACGACTGATGCACTTAAACGCATCGTGACAGGAAGAAATAATCGCTGAAATCTCATTGGTAGTAGTGAAGAAAGAGAAATTGCAGTATAATTTTAGATTATTTGATAACTGATAGTTGCACTTTTGTAATGCATTAGTGACTTAAATGCATGCGGTTTTTAGTGATGCTTAAGTTTGGAGAAAAGATTAATGCTATGACGCAATTGCTGCTTGTTAGATTAGGTGCCAATGTTTAATGCATCAGTGGTTTAATGCATCTTGTCAAAGAGTAATTGATCTCCTAAAAATGCAATAATTTAAATATATGATGCTACATGACACTTGTGAGATTATTTGACAAGTTGCATTTTGTAAATGGTTTTAATGCATCTTTACCAGAAATCATTGAGTCATGCAGTAATCAGGAGAAAGATGAAATTTAATGCAACATTACGAGATTATTTGGTTGATTAGTTTAATGCATTAGTGCAATTCAATCTTAAGTGCAACCTTCACAACATACAGGACATGTAAACTCCAAATTTAAATCCAAATAAATAAATAAATATTCCTATTGTTCCTTAATTTTATTTTCAATGTGCTGTAACAGACGGATTTGTTTAATGTTAATGACTTCTTCCAAAGCTGTTTGTTATGTGGTATACTTCCATCATTATTTAGTGTTTCACAGCATCTGAAAAACTCTGTCTGTCTAGTAGTGTATTCATGTCTATCCCAACTTTCTCTTTTTGACTTCAGCAAGGTGTTTCTAAGCATGCATGACTTTGTTTTGTTGCTTTAATATTACATACAGTACAGGTTAATACATTTAAATCTCAGTCTTACCTAAATTCCACAGAAACCTATTTACAGGGCAAAGAAATATTACATACATCACAATCTGTTGCCTTTGTGCCTGCAGTAATCCTTGTAATACAATCCTTGACACAGTTTTTCAGATAAATTGTTTTTAATCAGGTAAAGCCGGTAAGTTACACGACACAGGCATTTATCTGCTGGAGCATTCGGCCACTAAAAGTCTCAGAATTAAACAAAAAAGTCCAGCCCAAGGCAATTTGTCTACTGAAGCAATGAAACGCTGTACAAAAGTGGACGTTTCCCATTAATGTCACAATAACACAATGAATGAAAATGATTCAGACTCATTACAGGTGTAATTGGCTGAGCTCTGTTTTGGTATTGAAAAAGGAATTACATCATTCATTTATCAAATCATATTTATATTTCAGTTCAGTGTACAGTTCAGATTCATATTGTTCAAATATGTGTTGTAAAACTATTGTTGATTAATTCATTACTAAAGGTTAGATCAATTACAAAAATATCATTGTAACTACTCATCTCTTTAGACTTCAGAAGATAACAGATACACTACAGCGCCCCTTGTGGCAATATTGAAAATTCAACTTAACACAGAATTTCTATAGACATCAAGTCGACACAAAACCAAGTTTTCATACTGAAATATTATATTTTTACATTGAATGTATGAGGCACACTGTAACAATGATTTATTTTGACAAGAAAACAGCTATATTTTATAAGTATATATAGAAGTATATATATTTTATAAGTTATAACAACTCATTTCTAGTCAAGATAAATAATAGTAAATTAAAATGAATTGTAAATCAGTTGATTGAACACATTTTTTTACAGTGCAGGAGTTGGATTTGGTCTGTAAATCAATTTGGGAAGAAGGTACTTACACACTTTTTTACACCCGAGAAGCACTTCCAGCATTTTTCTGCTTTTTGTATCAAGAAGGTGGTTGATTTTAAATTATGTGCTTAAGTGAATCACGTTCAATAAGAGAGTAAATAAAAGAAATAGGATACATTTTTATTTAATGTAGACTTTAAGTTTTCAGTGGACAGATCAGAGGTGTTATGACAACAGTCAGGCTTTAATAAAAGATGAAGTATAAAAGTAGACCGAAGACTTTTTTATCCTTGTGAATTCTGTCTAGAGTTTTAGTTCATTTTGAATTATTATTGTGTCTCTTTTTTATCAGGTTTGTTTGTACATCCAAAAAAATGATCTAATTGTTCGCCATCAAGCCAAAATAGGACCCATCTCTTAAAATGGAAAACAAACCCAAGTATGCTGTTAAAATTTTTGTAGAAATGACAGTATACTGGCAGCAACCTGTAGATTAAAATGTAAGCTATTTGCTGGCAACAATTTGTTTAAATTTAAATGAAAATTAAAAGCACCTATTTAATTGTATATTTGTTATAATTCAATGTGTTTTTGTGGTTTATGGTTAAAAAAAAACACTTTATTTTCCAAATACCGTACATTTTTGTTGCTCCATAAATCCCCGTCTTCTTCAAATGCTTTGATTTTGTACAAAACTGAATGATTTGAAAAGCACTGTGTCCCTGAATGGTCAGATAATCTGTACATTGTGATTGGCTTGAATACCTCTGACGTCAGCCGGAAATGTGACGCTCTTTACCACGTTTTGAACATTCACAATGCAATACTGACCCTGACCAATATAGTCATACCGTATCAATACGAGTCAAATCTGATCCAGAAAATGCAGATGACCAAGCTGATCGATCAATCATGGTTTAGTTAGTAAAAAATTCTTTAAATGTGAAAACATAGACTACTTACAGGCCGTGAGTCAGAAGCGGGCCGAGTTATGATAATGAACGTCGTGTCAACATCAAAAGGTCCAGGAAGTAAAGTGTTGCTTACAATCTGTGTGTTTGTTAGTCCAAGAAAAGAGATTTACATTGGAGAAGATAACTTTGGGGTTTGTACCTTTTGCATATAGTTAACATGTACTAATATACACTTACACACCAAAGGAAATGTAAAAACGTGAATTGGATAATAGTTGCTCTTTAAACATTAACAAGTCTTTATCTTTTCAGAATAAAACTAAAATAACAGCCTCATGTAAAGCATTCTGGAAACCAAAATCAGAAGAAAAAAAATGAAAAAGGTTAATGAGGATTTCTATAATTTTATTCTGTAAATACAAAGACTTGTTAATGTTTAATGTTCATAACAAACTATTGCCAGTAAATGACATGAATTAAAAATTTACAGTAAGTTACTGGCAACCAGCTGCAAAACTACAGCAAATTTTTTACAGTGTACCCTAATACATTAAAGCAACACCAAATAGTTTTTGCTCTTTGCTCCCCCTACAGGTTAGAAGCGTAATTGTCCATTACCACTGTCATAAATACTGAGGCATAGCTGGCTCTGATTGGATTGTAGGTCTGCCGTTAAGCAAGTTTTTGTTGTTTTCACTCGGACTACAGTACAGCTACCCGACGGTTGGAAACTTCTTTATTGCGGTTTTGGCCGATAGAGGGCTGCTAAGCGAATGTGAAAGTGCTGTTCACCCTGTTTTGAGTGGATGAACGACTGAAACTGTTTTGGAAACGTTATTTTAAGGTAAAAAAAACTCTTTGGTGTTTCTTTAAGTTTCACCTGCTGCCGGTAGAGGCGGTAATTTACTAAATGCATCTATTGGACCAAAATCAATCGTATGGGTAGTAGGATATGTTGGTAAAAAATGTGAATAATGGCAAAATGCATTTGCCAAATAAATTCATAAGGGTCAGTGACAAAAATGGTTTGGCAAGATAAAAAATTCAAAAATCTTAAAAATAATATTTTTTTAAAGCATGCATCAGGTTTATTTCAATGCACATATTGTATTGTGTTAATTTTATGCAATAAAAAATGACATTTGCACCATTTTTATGAAAGTTAAGATTGAATGGACCTGAAAATGTCAAATGGTGTAACTGTCAATTGCGCCAAGAATGAGAAATATTAAATATTTTATCCCCCTTCATGGCGTAATCATCATCAAAAAAACATTTTAAAATATAATTTTATTAGTTATTTCTAAATGTAAATTTTAATGTGTTTTTGTAATGTTTGTCCTGACAGCTCTGTTTTTGTCGGGATCCACTCTAAAAAATATTGGGTCATTTTAACCCAGAACTGTGTTCTGTCCTATAGTTACCCAGCCCTGGGTTAAAAACAACCTAATATTGTTTAGAGTATTGTTTTATTCTTTGTTAGTCTAGTATGTTAGGGATCTGACAGTACAATGTTTGTGCGGGGAACGTGTGGTCTGTATTGTTTAGGTTTACCACGTATTTCCCGTGTCTCGTCACTTTTTATCCGATCCCTTACTTGTTATGATTTTTACCAGTTCCCCTCATTAGTTCTCCTATTTAAAGTCTTTTTGTTTGTTGTTCCTTACTGGTTCATTTTGTTCTGTCACTGTGAGTACCTTGATCAAATGTTTAGTAAGTCATAGTCTAGTCCTTGTTGTTAGTCATTGTAGTTTAGTGGTTTTGCCCCATTGTGGGTTTTGTTTTTCTCTGTTTGTATTATAATAAAAGTGTTTTTGTTACGTCAAACGTCTGTGCTTGGGTTCGCTTCTTGCACCAATTCCTAACAGTTTTCTAAATAATCTTTGACAAATTATGTAAAAATGTATGTAAAAAATCATATTACACTAAACTAGATATATATTTTATTCCACATTTTTTAATGAATATATTTATATTTTCATTTAAAAAAATACGAGTTACACCAATTGACACAGACTGTTACACCACATTGACATTTTTGCAATTATCCCCCAAATATTCTTTCAAAATGAAATAAAACCAGAAATTTTAGACTTGGTCCTCTAGAAAGAGAATGTATGCAAGTAATCTGAAAATGTATTTAAAAATTTTAAACTTTTTACATTTAATTGAACCATACGGACACAAAATAACTAACATCACGTCATTGACCCAGCAATTTTTTTTTACTAATAATCATAAGTTTGTGTATGATTTACTTTATACGAATTAGTACGAATTTCTGTGAGATCACGCTTATAGCAAGTGAATTAAGGGATTTTAATTCAAACCGTTTTTGTCACTGGCGCTGCTACGTCAGAATTTATTTGGCAAATGCATTTTGCCATTATTCAGAATTTTACCAACATATCCTCTCCAACCCCTACGATTGCTTTGGTTGTTTGTCCATTTCACCAAATATGACCAGTAGATGCATTTAGTAAATTAGCGCCTCTACCGGCAGCAGGTGAAACTTAATATATTAGGATATAAAATGATATTTTGGGGTATCATTTTGCTATGATTACATGTACTGGGATAACATTTTTAATTTTAACCACCAGGATTAATTGTATTTTATTTCACACACTATATATAAGTCAAAAACCACCTTACGCAAGCGTAAAATCCACTGTAAAAATGTCTATAGAAATTACAGTATTACTGGGTATTACTGCCAACTAGCTGCCAGTAACTTACTGTAGATTTTACATTTATGTAATTTACTGGCAACAATTAAATGAACATGAAACATTTTCAGTCTTTATCTTCTACAGTAAGTTACTGCCAACCAGCTGCATAATTACAGCAATTTTTTACAGTGTCTTTTTAGTGAATTAAAGGATTTTTATTAAAAATTTGGCTTTTTCATCACTCGTTTCTGATGCGATGCATAATATCAGTGTGATGGGAACCCAGGTAAAGCTACATGTAAAAGTATGTATATGTAGATTGTAAACAAACATTTCCAAGAAACAAGGTCACGTGGAATAATTTGCAATCCATTTGGGTAAGACTGAATTGTTAGAGACGACTGCTATCTTACTTCTAATAATAGCACAAAACGTTCAATTCACAATGCTAGTCAATTAAGAGATACACAAGAGAGGCAATTTAACTTTTGCTGAATGTGAACTATTTGGAAGATGTCCACTAATAAACACAACAGGGACACTTAAACGCTCGTCAGTCGATGAACTTCTGAACTCATGCTTTTAAACCTGTTCCTAATTTTACCTCTCGTTTCTAGTGAGTCCTGCGGAAAGCGAGGTTAGGAGAAGGACAAGCACAAAGTAAAAAAAAAGACGAGGTGAGTAATGATCAAGTTATTCCTCAAAGCAGACCAATGAATAGGAAACGTTCAGTTCGAGTGCATGTTAATTGGTATCTGGTGTTTTTTAGACATCCATCCATGCATGTGACTTTTTTCTCGCCTTTGTATTCCGAGGCTCCGTCTAGACGTCTATTTTCTTGTGTATCGTGACGTTTCTACTAATCGCATTTTTGTACTTTGACCTCATACGGCAACCTAGTGGTTGTTAGCGCTCTACATCTTTAATAAACCGTCAGACGCAAGGAAAGTCATTGATTTTTTTTTGCTAGCTGAAATATGCCGTTGGCTCCTAACCCTGTTACCTCCAGTAAACTCTGCTAAGAACTTGGCACAGATTCTCGGGTCAAACGAGGACAGCCGAGAATAGCAAAAACAGCCAGTGCCTGCAGCAAACTTAAAAGACGGACGGAAATCCTAAGCCACAACTATGGTTTCGACTAGCGGTGCGGCCAGAAACGCAGTCTAGGGTTATTTCATGAGACTAAAACAAAACACTGGAGTTTATAGACTCTTTAATTTCTCACTGTGTCACTTTTACAATTTTTGTCAGTCCAGTCTCCTATTCTTGGTCCTTAGCATTAAAAAACGGCCGTTCCGCTCTTAGCCGGAGGAGCCGAGAAGGATAGCGGTAGCATAGCAACCGTCATCAAGGTCCGGTCAGGATTATCCCGCTCAAAAGACAGCAGTATACTCGTCAGTTAGCAGACGCCTTTTCTTTATCCAGAGAGCGTCGCATTGACTAGCGTCCAGAAAAGGATTTTACCTCTTTGGAATTGGAATAGAGCGAGAGTTTGTCATTTGGCAGCGTTATCTGTGTTAACAGTGCTGTTTCTGTGCAATCTTATATAATAACAAACGATGACAGAAGCCTTATTGCTCGATCCTTGTATTTTGCATCAACATTACGTTATTTTTATACGTCTTTAAACAATACAGGGTGTCAGTTCGATGAGTGTCGTACTTCAGGCCCGAGTGTGTTATCGCTGTGGTACAGGGCAGAAGGGCCCGGCATTAATTATGCATTGCATTTACATAATCTCTTTTGATCCAAGAATCCCAAAGCAGATCTCAGTGTGCAGCCCGTACGGCTCACCTCAGCGGACGAACGCGTCGTATCCGCTGCAGACTGACAAAAGTCAAAACATGTTAAAAGTCAAGTCATGGCAGAGTTAAAGAGTCGTAGATTCATCACCGATGTGCTTTAAAAGTGGAGAGGTCTGTTGAGCTATACGAGCTTTGCAGTGAAGCATCACAAAACTTAAATACATACAAAATGGCAGATGAGATGCGAGAAATACAGAAACATTTGATAATAATTGTTTCGTCTTATTACAGATGGGATATTTTCCTTTTTTTGAAAAATGGATATTTCGTATCAGAGTGTTGTGCAAGAAAATATATATGAACATGATAGTTTCACGTGAGAACCCGAAACTAAACTTAAAAACAAAATTCTGCACATGAAGGTTTCACGTGAGCACATGAATCGAAACTTTTTTTACTCCAATGTCACCTTTGGGGCTCCGTAGATAGTTAACACAAAAATTTAAATTTTGTCATTATTAAAAGGGATAGTTCACACAAAAATTTAAATTTTGTCAATAAAAAGGATAGGTCAAACAAAAATTTAAATTTTGTCATTATTTAAAGGCATAGTTCACACAAAAAATAAAATTTTGTCAATAAAAAGGACAGTTCACACAAAAAATTAAATTTTGTTATTATTTAAAGGGATAGTTCACACAAAAATAAAAATTTTGTTATTATTTAAAGGGATAGTTCACACAAAAATTTTAATTTTGTCATTAATAAAAGGGATAGTTCACACAAAAAAAATAATTTTGTCATTTTTAAAAGGGAGAGTTCACACAAATTTTTTTATTTTTTAATTTTTAAAAGGATAGTTCACACAAAAATGTAAATTTTGTCAATATTAAAAGGGATAGTTCAGACAAAAATGTAAATTTTGTCATTATTAAAAGGGTTAGTTCACACAAAAAAAATTATTTTGTCAATATTAAAAGGGATAGTTCACATAAAAAAATAATTTTGTCATTTTTAAAAGGGAGAGTTCACACAAAAAAAATTATTTTTTCATTTTTAAAAGGCTAGTTCACACAAAAATTTTAATTTTGTCATTATTAAAAGGGATAGTCAACACAAAAATTTAATTTTTTGTCAATATTAAAAGGGAGAGTTCACACAAAAAAATTATTTTTTCATTTTTAAAAGGCTAGTTCACACAAAAATGTAAATTTTGTCAATATTAAAAGGGATAGTCAACACAAAAATTTAATTTTTTGTCAATATTAAAAGGGATGGTTCACCCAAAAATTAAATTTTGTCATTTTTAAAAGGGATAGTTCACACAAAAAATTTAATTTTGTCATTTTTAAAAGGGATAGTACACACAAAAATGTAATTTTTTTCATTTTTAAAAAGGGATAGTTCACACAAAAATTAAAATTTTGTCAATATTAAAAGGGATAGTTCAAACAACATTAAAATTTTGTCATTATTAAAAGGGATAGTTCACACAAAAATTTAAATTTTGTCAATATTAAAAGGGATAGTTCACCCAAACATTTTAATTTGGTCATTATTAAAAGGGATAGTTCACACAAAAATTTAAATTTTGTCAATATTAAAAGGGATAGTTCACCCCAAAATTTAAATTTTGTCATTAAGGGATAGTTACTGGGCCCCTAAGTGGACATGGAGCAAAAATTAAACAAAGTTTAGTTTCGCGTGCGCACACGATAGTTTCACATGCAATAGTTTCACATGCAATAGTTTCACATGTGCACGGGATAGTTTCACGTGCGCATGCAAAACTAAACTAAATGTCACCTTAGGGCCTCGGTAGATAGTTCACACAAAATGTAAAATTTTGTTATTATTAAAAGGGATAGTTCACACATAAATAAAAATTTTGTCATTACTCACCCTCAAGTTGTTAAAAACCTGTATACATTTCTTTGTTCTGCTCAACACAAATTAAGATGAAACAAGATCTCTCCGGTCCTCAAACCAGAGACTATTGTTTACACCAAAGACGAGGCTGAAGTCCAGGGGCGATCGTGCGTTTTCATCTATCGCCCCAAGACTTTGGAATGAGTTGCCCTCTTCTATTCGATTAGCTCCCTCTCTGTTCATTTTTAAGTCAAGATGTGTTTTACCATGATTTAATTTATAGTTTTTATTTCTTTTAAATTATTTCAAATGGTTGTGGTACTTTTTAATTTTTAAATTTAATTTTTAACTTTTACTTTTATCTTTTACTGTGCAAATGTGGTGTGTGTTTTATGTAAAGCACATTGGTCAACCATGTGTTGTGGAAATGGTGCTATATAAATAAAATTGACATTGACAAGATATTTTGATCAATGTCTGTAACCAAACAGATGTGGGGCACCATTGACTTTCATAGTATTGCAGAAGTCAATGGTGCCCCAGTTCTCTTTCTTTATTATCATTCTTCAAATGATCTTCATTTGTGTACAGGTTTGGACAACTTTAAGGTGAGTAAATGATAACAAAAGTTTAATTTCGGGCAAACTATCCCTTTAAATGTATATCTAAGTGACTCAATGGATGTCACTTCATGAGCTCTAAAAGTTGTATCTGGTACAATGTAAGCAGATGTTTATGTTGGCTGATAACGTGGAAAAACAACAAGGTGATAAAAAGAAATCTTGGCGTTATGTCACATTTAAATCATGTGTCAGGAAATGTCAGGAATTATTTCAGTTCAGGGATCATTTACTGTTTTATCAGCTCAGGGTAACGCAAAAGCACTTGTACACTGATTGTAGTTAGTTGTGTGTGAATGGTTTAGTGATTTAGTGTCTAAACTCCATAGGCTTTTTGTATCCTATGTGTGTGTGTGTGTATTTAAGAAACTGTCTAGACTTATGCCATCATGAAAATTAAGCATCTCGCCACCCCTAATTCATTTTACTATAATGCAAAAAAGAAAGCCATTTAAATTGCAAAACACATTTTGCATTTATTTGTTGTTTTGCCTTTAAAATGCATAATATTACATTCTGTTACATTAAAAAACTCAAATGGTAAAATAAAGAAAACTTTCCAGTGATGAGAATGTGTTTTTTAAATACAGAATTGTTTTAATTGTCCTGAATTGGCTTTATTTACTTCTGACCTAATCTGGCCTAGTTATGTTATTTGTTTACCCATAAACATGAAGGTTTTCAAAGAGTTTGATCTGTTAACATAAAGCCACAGATAATATATTTACATGTTTTATAGATGCACATACACCTCATTCATCTTTACAGAATTATGTGCACCGATATCTGAAACAGCTGAACAAGAGGGGCCCTAGTTTAACCCCAACTTTTAAAAACATCCAGAATGAGTCCAAAAACCAAATGTTAATGTTTCTTTCATGTCTTGCATTTTGTTTTAAAGCCTTGGGTTATGAGAGAAACAAATGCTTGATATACTGATATGTTAATGAGCTGCTTATAAATGTATTATTTAAGCAAGTTTGGCTCCAGGGATGTGATTAGTTTATTGTGGCATAAATGTTTTCCTCCGGATCGCATATTGATTGTTCGTGATAGAGCAGCCGGCTTGTTTGCCAAAGAACAGTTGAGATTACGGACTGATAAAGTGTTATTTTACCAAAGTGGAAAACCTAGTTTGTCTTTTGTTTTGTTTGGTCTGTACGTGTGTTTCGTGCTCTATGAGAGACAGCTACATTTGATGCATTTCATCCCATTCTAGATAAAAGTCCTTATTTTTGGAAAGTAATCGCTGTGTGTAAACATTGACTATGTCCTTAAAATAATATGTTTCTAATGCACCATAGGCTTCCTATAGGATGAAAGGTGCCATAGAATGTAAAACTGTATGATGCACCGAATATTTGGCCACCGACTTTTATCACCAAAACAATACGGCCAAAATGTTGTGATGACGCAAACAGAAACCACGACCTGCACGTGCTTGTCTGAAGCAACATGTCTGTGGTGTGGATGTATTTCAAGTATCCCTGTGTCTCAATTCGTTCCCTAGCTCCCGAGGAAGTGAATCAGTACGGATCACGTATTGGCTCGCGTGCGATTCGTAGATAAAATGCGCAAATTTAAGTAGGGAAAGTTTATCATTTGCATGTGTTTCAAAGGCTTGCAAATGTTAACATTCAAGTGATTTTAAACAATTTACCGCAAAAAGGCGCTAAAGTTTAAGTGAGCAGCTTTCTCGACGGACAGACCTATAGCACAGACACACATGCGGTTGAATGTGTCCGGTCCAGCTCCAGTCAGACGTGATGATCCCTATGCCCTTCAAAGATCAGAACTCTTGATGTGTAAACTTTAGAGAGAGTTGGGTCTCAAAATGAATCCATAAAAATACATTTGGTGAATCAAGCAATGAAAAACAATGTAATGTTTTTATGTGGAGCGACTGTCTGTGTGTGCGCGTGCGTTTAAGTGCACTCAGTAGTGCATACACGGAGAGACTCGTTTTAAAAAGCAAGCAAAAATAAAAACAGGGCACAACTTTCTTCTTTTTTTTTATAAATGTTTGTAATTTTTCCCAATCCTTTTTTGCTGATCCGAAAAATAATCCGATCCATGCCTCCAAAAATATAATGTGATCCGAACCGTGAGTTTTGTGATCCGTCACACCCCTAGTAAAGTTAGTACACAGTCATAGCCATAAATGCAATGGTACTAATAATTAGCATAATTTATTTCGGTGTTTCGGTTTTCGGCCTTGGTTTCCTCTTTTTCGGTTTTCGGTTTCGGCCAAGAATTTTCATTTCAGTGCATCCCTAGTATTTACCTAGGCATAGATGAAATGGTAACCTTGTACATGCAAAAGACTGCTGGAAACAAACCAATCTCAACAAAAAACAGACTGTGACATTACAGTCATGATGTACTCTCGCAACATTAAATGACACATTAAAGGGGACATATAATGAAAATCAAACGTTTTCCATGTGAAAGTGCCATAAATGTTCCCCAGTGCTTCTATCAACCTAGAAAATGCGTAAAAGATCAACCCGGTATCTTAGTTTTGAAAAGCCATTCTCTGCAAGCATGTGAAAAATAGCTCATTGAAATTTGGCTCCCCTTGTGATGTCATAAGGGGATAATTCCACCCCTTTATCTGCATTATACAATCACAGCACTGCCATTTAGCCATTTAATTGATTATTCCTCAAAATCTGTCTCTTTATCTGATACAGACTCAAACATAAGATCTGTTTACACACACACACACAGAGCTACTGAACTTCTCTGAGAAACAGCCAATCAGAGCAGAGCTGAACATTATTATTATACATGACCCTTTAAACAAGGTAATAATAAACCATTTAATTCTAATGGCAAATCCTTTGGTTGTAAATGGACATGTAAAACTGACTCTGGATCATTTTTGCACTTAATAAAGCCACAAACCATCTATGTAGATATCAAAAATCATTTTAACAGATTATTACAATGCATTCTTTGGCACCTTTAAATGATGTTATCAGCCTTTCTCTGTTATGACATCATTCCTACCTATGATCCCAAATATATGCTTTGGTTTAGTTCTATTTGATTTCTAAGAAGAAGAAGATCGCAATGAATGTGAGTGTTGCCAAGCCAACTATGAGCCCTGAATTTCAAATGACTGCACTGTCGAATGTGATATCAGAAATCCTCATGCTCTCCTGCGACTACATGGGCCATTTAAGGTCACACAGTGGTGTTGACTGAACAGAAACCACAAAATCACACACACACATACACATAGTCGTTGTGTTGAATCCGAGCAGGAACGTGCAGGCAAACAGTAGGGTTAGTGTGACTCGAGGCAAACAGAGCCTGGATACTTCACATCTTCACAGAAATTCATGCCGCCGTTTGCCGTGTTTGTTGCTTAAACAGATTTTCCATAAATGATGCTACAAATAAAACTGATTTTGTTATACAATTTTCCGACTGAGGCCCTGAAGCAGAGACATCAATTATCAACCGCTGGCCCGAGAAACCGCGAACGTATTTGTCAGTAATAAAATTAATCAGATTGTTATTTTTCACCTAATTGCGCTGTTGTGACAAGAACTCTGTTGTATAAGCAGCGTAAATGCGTGCGGTGTTTTTGCATAAATTATTCTGCCAATAATCACACAGCTCTTGATTAGCGGTTTTGTAAGAAGAGATGATTTGAAATGATAGATGGTGTATCTTGACCCGAAGGTTAGGTTAGATTTGGTTAGAAGGGGTTAGATTGAGATTAGTGATGAGCATCGCTCGAATGTTTTGGTTGCGTAAGAGATGAATGAGCCGCTCGTTACGCGGGCAAGAAATTGCTTTCCAGATAATGATGTGAACCAAAATGACGCTTTGGAAAAGACACTGGTTCACAATGTTACCATAGTGATGTGCCGCATGCTTGTCTACGTTTGACACAGACATCTGTCACCCTGTTCTTTCATCATTTTTTGGTTATGGTTTGCTAAGACGAGTATACACACATTTTTACATTCAGTGAAGTGAACAGTAAAGTGGCTTTCTAATTATTGTGGAGTGTGTCTGAAAGAGTACCCTCACTCCCTACATTAGTTTGCTAATATCAAGTGGACGATAATGAGTGAGTGGAGTCGAACATTCACGGTACGTTCACACGGAGCGTAAGCGTTAAGGCCTCCCATTCACTTTTAATGCGTGACGTCATGCGTTGCCGAACTCGATTGTGGATCCATCGGCACTGCGTCAGTGCCGTTGCTCGTGGCAGAAGTTGAACATTTCTTAACTTTTCAAGCGGCAACGCATGCGTCAGCCAATCAGATCGCCTTATGCAAATAACCTAGGCAGAGTCAGCCAATTACGTTTATGGATGACCGGAGCATGTGTTGCGACCACTGTGATTGGCTGTTGGTGTAAGTGTAAGCGCTTGTGGCGCCATCTTGACCCTGGAGTTCATTTGGCACGCACCTCAAGGGTAGTGGCTTGCCGTTAAGTTGTCCACTCATTATTGTGGTGCATTGTGGGATTGAATAAGTTGCACTCGATCATGCACTATTTAAATATATAGAGAGCTTTTTCGGACCGCCTAGAACTCCATAGCAACTCCATAGCAACGTGCTAAACCAAATAGTAATGCTCTAGCAACGCCGCAGATCTATAGCGAGGCTATGACCTAATAGCGTAGACATTTTTAAATTGTAGTGTGTTAAATACATTAACTGTTCCAACAATTTTACGGTAAGGTTAATTTAAATAAATGTGTACAATATAATTCGTACAAAAACGTAAAATTATTACAAAAAAGCAATAAGGAGACCACACCGAATTGGCGGCAGATGACTTCTTTTTTGAGGGCGCACGATGCGAAGCTTGTCAAAACACAGTGTTAGGGAAAGTTACTTTTAAAAGTAATGCATTACAATATTAAATTACCCAAAAAAGTAACTAATTGTGTTACTTAGTTACTTTTCATGGAAAGTAATACTTACGTTACTTTTAAGTTACTTTTTCTTACTTGGCTGAGGCTTGATCTCTTTCAGGTCTTGCAGGTGTTTTTTAAGACTGAGAAGTTCTGTATATAAAATTGCATATTTCTATTGCAAAAATGTCAAGTTCTGGCCTGCCATCTCCGTTTCTGACTCAAACTGAGTTCAGTTCATATGTTCAGTTTAATTCAGTACATAATTTTTTTTACATAAAATTAATTAAACGGAAAAGTAACTCGCATTACTTTTTTAAAAAAGTAACTCAAATATTAATGTGTACATTTATAAAGTAATGCGTTACTTTACTCGTTACTTCAGAAAAGTAATATTATTACTTAATGCGCGTTACCCCCAACACTGTCAAAACATGTATGTAACCTGTCATGTGTGTGGCTCATCATGTCAAAATATGTTAACTTATGTGCATCACGCGTCATGTCAAAATACGGCCTGCTGCAGACGCTTCGAAGGAGTTTACGATAAAAGAGACGCTCATGTTTCCAGTTACTCGCTTAAGGGGGTGTGCACACCAAAGCTTTTAAACGCGTCTGAAAATGCCTGGAGGACGCTGACTGCCAGCTTTTTTTCAGCTGAGTGCTTTGGTTGCTATGATACTTCTGCTTTGTTTATCAGTCGTTGTACGATGCGCCGGTTGGTTGTTGTGATATTTGTCCTGCCGCTCCTCCACTGTGATTGGACGGCCGTGTGAGAACTGACATTGACGAGCTGACCCTTCACCCAAAGTTGAATATTTTTCAACTTTCGGCACTCAGCTTTTTTGAAAAACCCACCCTTACATTGGAAACAATTGAAAACATATGCCGGCTGCGGGCGTTAAAGCTTTGGTGTGAAAGCCCCCTAATGCTGCGTTCACAACAGCCACAGTAGAGCGCAAGTGATTTCAATGTTAAGTCAATGTTAAGACGTGTTGTTGCGCATCTCTGTAGGTCTTGCAACGCGAATGAGGTGTTTAGCGCAGTAGATGCTAATTGAGCGTTGCTGTGGGAAACCGCGAAAGTTGAAAAATCTGAACTTTGGTGGAAAAACATTCTGCGTAAACCAATCAGGAGCTTGCTCTAATAGTGAGGCCATTACAGGAAGCGAGCGGAGTCGCAGAAGCCCCTCCCATGATGCAAATTTCCGTGTGAATGTTTCGATGACTAGAATTTCACGCGCGGCTCTTACGTGCGAATGAAACGAGTACGCTTAAAATGTTCAAGCGGCCAAGTACTCGTGGTAGATGCGAATTTGATGCCTCTGGTGTGAGCTCACAGTAAGAGTTTAGTGTTAAGTGAGTGTCTTGAAGGTATTTTATAGGCATCTCTTTTATCTTAATCCTTTTTGATGCGTGTGCAGCAGGCACGTATTTTGACATGACACACGATGCACATAGGTTCACATGATGCACCGAAAACATATTTTGACATGACGAGCAACACACATGACACTCCAAACACATATTTTGAATTCGCTCCCCTCGAAAAGAGAAGTCACCGGCCACCACTGCTCCACCGCTAAACTTAACCGTCACAGCACGAAAGTACTAAAACGTAACAAAAAAATCGTACAAATTCATACCTCTAGAGATTTTGCCATGCGATTGCGTTGACTGTTCTTAGTCTCAGTGGAGTAAAAATAGCAAAGATCTCTGTCAATTCACGCGTGCTGTTAAATACGCTGTAATGGAAATTTCGGCCTCTCAGGGGCTTAAGAAACTGTCCGATCACATCTGCTGTTTGACACTCGTGTGCTCTCTCTAACAAACAGTGTGCGTAGCGATTCCAGCTGCTTAATACGAGAAGCGTTCATTAAACCTAAAACCCCACACCTGCCCGTCCACCCCACCGATTCCCGCTCGAAATTACTCGCCCCGGTCGTGACCTCGTCTGACCCCCCCTCCGTCAGGTCTGCTCTGGAGTCGCTACTCCACTGGGCTCCAGCCAAAGTGCTGCTTTCAGATTGAAAGGCTGTTTCCCATCACCCCACCCCTGGTGTTCCCGACAGAGGGCCCACCACGGTGAGCTGAAACGCCTCGAGTGTATGCGCCATCCTATCCTCATTTTCCCTCTCCGTGCACGCAGCCATGAATCAAGCGCTGATTCATCAAAAAAACTTTGATGAGTGATTCCTGTTTTCTCAAGAATCAACTAATCCTGCGGCGAAGAGCTATCTTGCCGTTCGCCTGCGAAACCGAATCTCCGTATTGAAATATTTAAGAGCGCCGATCACTCCTGATAATAATTATACGGTCGGTCAGTGCTGCTCCGGTAAAAAGAAAAATGTTGTTTTACTCTGGATAAGCAAAACAAATGAATTAATAAAATAAAGTCCACTTGTCCTTAACAGACCTCAGAATCATTCTAACAATTTTACATTTCATTGAGAGTATTTGAGTAATCACTGTAACAATTCCTTTACTCTTAACCCGAATTAGTTGACTTTACTAGAAAATTGCGTGGAAACCATTTGCACGAAATCATTAATTTTTTTATATTAAAGTGCACCTACAGTATTTCATTGCTAAAAAACTTTATTTACATTATTTTCCACATATCGTACATTTTTGTAGCTCCAGATATACTGTTTTCCTCAAACGATCTGATTTTGTACAAAACTCATTGATCTGAAAAGCTCTGTGTCTCTGATTGGTCAGCTAATCTGTACGTTGTGATTGGCCTGAATACATCTGATGTCAGCTGAAAATGTGGTGCTCCTTACCATGTTTGAAAGATTCACTCACAATGCAAACTCAATGCAGGAGTCCGAAGCGGGAGGAATTATGATAATGTCGGTCGCGTCAACCGGCCCAGAAAGTAAACTGTTGCCTACAATCTGTGTGTTTGTTGTAGTCCAAAAAAAAACAGATTTACGTTGGAGATGATAACTCGCATCATCGTTTACTTTGGGGTTTGTAACTTTTGCATAACGTACTAAAACACACTTACACACCAAAGTGTGTAGTCTTATGTGAATGTTGTCTATGGGGCTTTAGCTAACTTATTGCTAAACAATGTACTAACTGTAGATGTAAATTTTATTATGTGATGTTTTGTGATCAATGTGATTTTAGCCCATGGGACTACGAATGGAAATAAGCCTTTGGCTAGAATCCGGAATGTTTATATGCATGTATTCCATGTTTTTTCATTAACATGCACTGTCCCGACCAAATAAATAAATGTCAAAGGAAATGTAAAATCGTAAATTGGACAATAGGTGCTCTTTAACTTATAACCTTTAGTGGGTGTAGCAGACAAATCAAGTTGGCATTAGTAATCTTTACTAACAAGCATTAGTTCACATTATGGTTTTTTAAGGATATGTTTTATAAAATAACTATTAGGTTGAACAAAAATAGTACATTTAACTTAATTTCTAGTTCAGTAAACTTAATTTCGAATTTATTTAATTTGTTATATCAATTGGTCTGTCCAACACCTCCACTTAGTTAATTGAGTTCAAAGATTTTCTATTTATAATTTCATTATATTACTTTTAGTGTTATAAATGGTATTATAACACAATTTATGATCAATTATTGAATAAACTTGTTTCTCCACATAAACACATCCTAAAACTGTGTTTTTGACATGAATTGTCAGTACTGTGAAGAGAAACACAATAAAATGTGCTGAACAGGGTTCATGTAAACACTGATCACCTGAACGGTGACTTCACAATCTTATAATTTACAACAAAACAACATCAATAAAATAAGAGATTTAACCTCTATGACATTTTATGAAAAAAGTTAAAGTAATCGTTCTTATTCTGTGGAAGAGCTTAAATAATCAAAATATTCAGACGCAAAGGATTATGGGTATTCCTCACAACATTTACTGATAATTTCAAGTTCAATTTACTTCAATGTTTTAGTTTAATGAATTCTACATTTAAAAGTTTAATGAACTAATTATTTTAAGCATAGGTCGCAAACACAAAATATTAAGTGATGTTTACTTCATTGATTAAGTAAAGATAAATATTTAGGTTTTTAAGTTTAATCAATTTGAAATTAAAATTAATTTGAACTCTTTTGACTTGTAAAGTTGAAATAACCTAACTTAACCTTATTTTTATCATTTAAACTGAAGCAACTACTCATTAGTCAAGAAAGTTGCAAATTCAAGTTAATTAAACTTAAAAATTTAAGTGCAACAAGGCTTTTTTACAGTGTCAGAATGCTGTGTGTGGTTGCCGTGGCAACTCTGAATGGTCGCTAAGACGTTCTTAAGATGTTCTTAAGTGGTTTTGGCATATTGCTAGGGTGATTCTGTGCAGATGTTAATAACATTATTATTACATTATACATTACATTATTACATATTATTAAGACAATATTGGACTTTTCTGTTTTTTTTGTGGTGGGAAATGTTCTAAAATTTATTTAAAGAAATAGTACACCGAAAATTAATATTCTGTTATAATTTACTTACCCTGAAGTTGTTGCAAACCTGTATAAATGTGTTTGGTCTGCTGAACGCAAAGATATTTTGCAAACTGTTAATAACAGATCTGGGGCACCATTCACTTCCATAATATTATTTTCTCCTACGATAAAAGTAAATTGTGCCCCAGATCTGCTTTGTTACAAACATTTTTCAAAATAGCTTCCTAAAAAATAATTTTTTACAAGTTGAGGGTGAGTAAATGATGACAGATTGTTAATTTTTTGAGGAACTATCCCTTTAATAAATCAAAAGAAATAACCACTGACCAAAAGGTTCTTTGAGGAACCAAAAATGGTTCTTCTATGGCACCGTTTCTAGCATTTTTATTTGTAATGATTTGTTGCTATGTGTTTGCTTAGATTGCGTAAAAAACATCACACCTCCTCTCAGGCCAGTTTCCTCCAGTTTGACATCTGTGTGCAGCGTAGACCAGTCTTTAGCAAATTTTATTGGCCAGGCTCGATCCCCCTGGAACCGTTCCTGGTTCTTGTCATTGTAAAGCACCTTTAATAAAGTTGTATAGTGCTGACTGTAAGCGCACAGCCAGTAGGAGCCCTCCTATCAGATCCCTTTTCCTGGAAAGCACATTTTTAGTGCGGCCTAAACCGGAATACGCGGTATTGTGGAGTATAATTAACAGTAGAGTACAGTAACTGTTTCAGTGGGTTACACGACAGCCTTTCATTATGTAATCAATGGTGGTGTGGTGGAGGATATCTCAGGGTTTCAGAAGCCTCCAGTCCTCACAACACATTGCACTTAATGAGATTGTGAAACATACTGTACTGAAGACAATCCTTTAACCCTCTGAAAATCCTTTAACAATCCTTTAACTTCCATGTAAAGAGGTCTAGTTCTCTAGTAAAGAGATCTGGGCAGATGACTTTGTTACGTGCTGCTTTGGCGAGATAAACTATAAAGTCTGTGGCCTGGGCGGTCTGTGTTAAATCTGTTGTACATGTGCAGGGTGCCGTTTTAGGGAATCACTACAAATGGTTAGGACAGAAAGTACACTTCAACAATTGACTGCCAGGAAGATGTGTAGAGTTCATTTTAACAGCAATGCTTTGCTAGAGGGATTTCTGGGAAAGATAAAAGGCAAGTTTCCTAGTTGTTAACTTAGGTACACTCTTAAAGTCAATTCAGAGAAACACATTATGCATGTATTGCTGAAACACATTACAAAGACTGTGAAGTACTGAATTGTGGAGTTACACCGTTAAAAAGTTTATCCACATTTCCGTGTTCAGGATTATTTGGGCGGGGCTAAACGGTGGCTCGATGATGCAGCAGAGCCACGAGCATGGCCCCGCCCAAAACACAATCGCAACTATGCATTTAGCTCCTAGTGGTATTTGAAAGATGAGAGAGACGCCTTGAAAAAGAAGTCACTGGCCGCCACTGCTCCTTTAATAGAAATAGACTATGAATATTGCAGAATTACAGACATTTGGATTTTGGCCAAATTGAGCAATTTTTGAGACATTTGAATTTTTTTTCTGAAACTTTAATGGAGACTGCTTATGAGCAATTAGATGTGACAGTCAAGACTTGAAATAATTTCTCAGAGAATACAATTTTACCTACAGTATATGTTGAAACATCTGTTTATATTTTCCTTAACCCCTGATGACAGAGTCCAGAAATCAGAAATATAGCAGTCATGCTTTCTGTTTTAAATGAAGGAAACATGAATGAGGTCTGGATACTTGGGAGACAACCAGAAGCAATAATACCCAATAAATGAAGAAAGGACAGCTCTTTAAAAGAACATTTAATATTTATTATCATAAAATGTTTGTATGTGCATTTATGAGGAACACTGTAAGAAATTTGCTGTACAGTTATACAGCTGTTTGCCAGTAACTTACTGTAGATTTAAATTGATGTTATTTACTGGCAACAGTTTGTTTTCAAAGAAAAATGAACAATAAACATTAACAAGTCTTTGTCTTTACAGAATAAAACTAAAATAACAGCCTCATGCAAAGCATTTTGAGAAATCCTCACCATCCTTTTTTCAGTTTTTTCTTTCAGATTTTGGTTTCAAGAATGCTTTGCATGAGGCTGTTATTTTAGTTTTATTCTGTAAAGACAAAGACTTGTTAATGTTTATTGTTCATTTTTCTTTGAGCAAAGTGTTGCCAGTAAATAACATCAATTTAAATTTTATTACTGGCAAACAGTAATACTGTCATTTCTACAGATTTTTTACAGTAAAAAACAACATTATGGACATTGGTCGCAAGTAGATTTTTATTTTATCAGGGTTCCCACGGGTCCTTAAAATCCTTGAAAGTTTGTGAATCTAGGGGGAAAGAATTCAAGGCCCTGGGAAGTTTTTGAAAATATACATACATAGATACAGGTCATTGAAAGTGCTTGAGTCTATTTTATGCAAAAAGTTTTCTGAAAAAATAAGAAATCATAAAAATTCTAAACTGTGCTAAACGGTTCGCTTTAAATGCTTATATCTTCTGTATGTGAATGTTGATTCATACCAAAATGCTTTTTTGCATAGTTTTTTGCAAATGAAACGTCTCAGGTTACATATGTAACTGTTGTTCCCTAAGAAGGGAACGAGACGCTGCGTCTCCCTTGCCATACTCCCTGGCCCTGTAATGCCGTCCTTGTCAATATTTCAGATAGCGATATACTTCCTGACTCCCGTGTCATCCTGTCTTTGTCGTTAAGCTTCACCATTGGTTGAATTTGATATACATTCAGACGCACTTACCCCTGGAGGCGTCCCCAAAGTGTCACCGCAGTGACGCAGCGCGAGTTCCCTCAAAAGTGAACTGTAACAGTATATCTTTAAAGGTAACACGATGTAACCTTGCTCTCACTTGAAATGTGTCCCCACATTTAGTCCTTGAATTTGAGGGTATTGCACCTGGAAAGTCCTTGAAAGATCCTTGAATTTGAAGTTAACTATGGGAACCCTGTTTAATGCCAAAAATCATTATGATATAAGGCAAAGATCCATGAAGATATTTTGTAAATTTCCTATTGAAAATGTATCATTACATACGAAAATGTATAGTTAACTTTTTTAACTATAAAAAAATAATAAAAAACTGCTTAAAAACGTTTATCGCGACTTTACATGGGTATTTTTAAACTGAAATATTGACATCTAAGATATCACAGTCCCTCTAGAAAAAAAAGATTATGCGATCGCATGATTCAATGCATAATCAGCCAAAGTCTGCATATTTATGCAGGGGCTGCTTTTTTTTCAAATACGCCGCACTTTCGCCGCATAAATTGCAGGTTTCTGCACGCAAAATATGCAGGGCTTGCATGATTTCATAATCCCCGTATTTTCGTAACAAAAAGTCACACATATTTTAGCAGAAAGTTGAAATATTTTGCATTTAATTCACACAAGCGCAGCCATGTCCCCTGTTGCTATGGGAACATTATGAAGAGACGTAACTACGCAACGTCATTGAAAAGCTGCAAACCCCAACCGCGGTTTTGCAAGTAACTGCAGTTTTTGGAAGTTCCCGCAATTCCATGGCATTTTTTTAAAGGACAAGTTCACTTAAAGCCCTGTTTTCAGATTGTTTATGATGAAATAGAATGGTTTTGACTGAAATTTGGACATATGATTCTGGCCCGAGAATTTTCGGGTGTTTGTTGTTTCACCTTCCACCTCTATAATGGCAGCATAGGTGTACATGAACAATCCTCCCTAAAATGCATTAAACTTTCGTTTACAAAGATGTGAAACTCACCGAGTGGTCAGGGGTGTTCACTGATATGCTCACATAAAAATCACTGCAAACGATGCTTTCAAACAGGTTTTATAGTACTTTTTATCCAACTCCATTGACTTGTATTAGATGTGCTGTAAGGGTACGGTATTACTTCGCCGCCGGGAACGGAAATGGAGTTGTTTGTATTCTTGCAATTGTCAAAGGTGGATTATCGCCACCATCTGGGCTGGAGTGTCTATTATTCAAGCTCTCAGCGGAAGAATATACGGGTGTGAGGCGTTTGGGAAAATAGGTCCACAAGTTAACAACGAATGCTAAAACATCTGTTGGAAAGCATCTTTTGCAGCAGGGCTTTAAAGGTGCAGTGTGTAATTTTTAGAAGGATCTCTTGACAGAAATGCAAAATAATACACAAAACTATGTTATCAGTGGTGTATAAAGACCTTTCATAATAAACTGTTATGTGTTTATTGCCTTAGAACGAGACCTTTTTTATCTACATACACTGGGGTCCCCTTACATGGAAGTCGCCATTTTGTTCCACAATATTTCTACAGAAGCCCTTAACGGACACATTTTTTTACTAAGTTGTCTTCGACGATAATATGTTTGTCTGGTGGCGGCTACCGTAGCTTCTCTATGTCTTTCAAAAGCGAGGGGTGAGCAGTGGACTAAGCCATTGGTTGCAATTCGCAACCTCACCACTAGATGCCGCTAAAATTTACACACTACACCTTTAAGTGTAAAATACCGAACTTGTCCTTTAATAAAACGTGCCACAATAAGGATTTTTGCCCACAACAATCACAAAAAACTCGAAGGACTGATATCAACATGGTTAAAAATTTTGGGTAAAAACTTTACTTTCATGATAAGGTTGACATTTGCATGGAATTGACCTTACATTTAATTTTGCACAATGGAGAGCTGCTTCGCGAATGAATCGGTGAATCAGTGGATATAGAATCGGAAGCACAATTTACATTATTGCAAGAGTCATAGTCAATGCATGTTGCATTATTTAGTTAATATTTTTTTTCTACATCTTTGTACAAGTGCTGTTTTGGTACTCGGCCCGACTCCCTTTTCCAAAGTGTTTTTCAAAAACCGTGCACCCTGCCTTTAATTAAAGATCATGTTCCATGAAGATATTTTGTACATTTTCTACTGTAAATATATAAAAAATTTATTTATCATTAGTAATACGTGAGGGACTTCATTTGGACAACTTTAAAAGCGATTTTCTTAATTTTTTTTTGCACAATTTTCAAATAGTTGTATCTCATCCAAATATTGTCCTATCCTAACAAACCATACATCAATTGAAAGCGTATTTGATTTTTAAAAAAATGAAATTTTTTTGTGGTCCAGCGTTACATATTTCTTCATATTTTAGTGAACTACCCTTCAAGGTATTATGCAATACCTTTATTTGTAGGTAGATTTTCACAACATTGTGCCATCCATCTGTTTAAAAATGCTGTGTGAATGTTAATAAATTTGTTTGTGTTCTCCTTCAGGTACATTAGAGATGTGTTTGATGTCCGTCTGCTCCTGTCAGATGAGTTTCCCCTGTGGGCACCGAGCCCAAACCACTGGAGTTCCCTCTTGAAATGGCGCCAGACGGGCAGCGTTAATGGAGCGTCGTGGACGTGACGCCGCGTGTACTCACGTAAAGCAAACTCAAGAGCGTGCGTCATGTGACTTGGAGGGACATGCTGTTTTTCAAGCTATTTTTAAGGTAGTTACGATAAACTGTATCTGTTTGCTTGTGTGTTTCTATCTCTCTGATAACACATCACTAGATATCAGCAAGCAAGATGTTGTTGTTGTTTAGTTCATTTAAACGTGTGTCGACACACTTTTGCACATGCATTTCGAAATGCATTGACTCGTGACAACACTTTAAACGCATTGAAGCCACACAAACACTCTTAAAGGTACACGGTATGATTTACAGTAAGATACCGTGAGAAAGCAGTCGCAGAATGTATGACATTTTTAATCATTTAAATGATCAAAAATAATAAAATATATAATCTAAATAGACTGACCCAGTTTTATATGTGTATGCTACTAAGGTTTGAATAGTGTCACATTACTGGTTTTACTAAAGTCAGACTCTGCTAAAATCGAATGTAAATTCGGCCTTGTCCGTCACGTCTGCAGTCTCAGTCTCGTAGGGGCCGTGTGAATTTGAATGGCGCTTTAGGGATCATTAACACGAGACAAATGTTTGCGTCTGTCTGTCAAGTATCTGACAAATGTCTTTGGCTGTTGCACCTGTGCGTCGTGCTGTTTTCTCAGCATCTCACGGCATAAACATTAACAAACTTGTCCTGAGATCCCCTTTGTCCTGAGCCAGCGGCCCCCGTAACAAACTTTGATAATTCTGCAATAAGACCGAGATGATTGTTATTGTTATCGTTGAGTAATTTGGCTCGTTCTCCGGTTAGTTTCATGGTATTTGTTGACACAGTCTGATAACACATGCTTTGTTGTCGGATACGTGTAATAGTAAATGAGCGTACGCACGTATTTCGCAATGTTTTGATGACATTGAGAGTTAATTGTTTTTTCCCCCGAGCGAGCACACAACGGCTTGCGTCACATCACATGAGTTACATCAGGTTTGTCTTTAAAGCAAGGGTTGTGAAGTCATTACGATAACTGTTCGTGTTGCCCATCAGGTGACTTACTTGGCTTGTGTTACTCAGAAGGGAAATGAGTTTGTTTGTCTGTTGAAAGCAAAGTCCACATTTCTTTGAGCGTTTTCAAAGGGGCGATTGAGGACAGCGCTTCAGTTCATCTTCAGCTTGCACATACTCCACAATTCATTCAAACAGAAGCAGATACAATCTTATCTTCACTTTAAATCACTACATTTTTGATTTTAAGGAATGTGTGTAATATGATCCAGCTGTACATCTTTAAGCAAAGACATGACCGCTGTCGGACGGCCACCCTATGGGAGCTGTCGTACGTGATTCTGGTGAAGATCTTTTATTAAAGTTTGTTATCTTGTAACAGTGAGGTAAAACTCCTGGGGTTACTGCAGACGTATGTTTAACTTTTAAAACTTTTCCGCCACATAAATAAACATTTCGGACACTCCTCCGACAAACCTGAGGTTCGTCTTAACCAACAAGCTATTTCCCAGAAGAAAATCATATTGCTTAGAAGTGTGTATCATAGTTCAGATGATTTGGAGATGTATTATTGTAATTGCAGATATTGAGACACTGCTGAGATTTCTTCTACAACTCTGAGGTTCAGACGTGAATATTGTTACGATGAGACACATTTACAAGTTAGTACGTTTGTAACTTGGGTATATTATTGAGAAGAGTCCGCTAATATCACTCAATGTTGATGTGCCTTGCGATAACTCCCATCTTAGATTGTTTAGGTTGTATGTTTATTCCCCCAAATACGACCAACAGATGCGTTAACTAAATTAGCGCCTCTACTGGGTGAACTTAAAGGTGCAGTGTGTAAATTTTAGCGGCATCTAGTGGTGAGGTTGCGAATTGGAACCAACAACTTTGTCCACTGCTCATCCCTTGCTTTAGAGAAGCTATGGTAGCTGCCACCAGACAAACACGTCATCGTCGGAGACAACTTACTAAAAATATTGTCTGTTAAGGGCTTCTGGCGGCACAAAATGGCGACTTCCATGTAAGGGGACCCCCGGTGTATGTAGATAAATGCGTAGATAAAAACGTCTCATTTTAAGGTAATAAACATATAACAGTTTATTATGAAAGGTCTTTATACACCACTGATATCATAGTTTTGTGTATTATTTTGCATTTCTGTCAAGAGATCCTTCTAAAAATTACACACTGCACCTTTAATATATTGGGGTATAATTTTGCGCTGATGACATATACAGCCATGGAAAAAAATGAAGAGACCACTACAATTTCGACTTTTATCATAATTTCTAGATATGTTGCAGTGATGCGCGGTTCGATCCAAAATGAGCGGGTGCCTGCGGCCCCGGAGTCATCCAAAAATATTTTAAATGATATTCGAGTCGCGGTCGGTCGGGACGTTTGAAATAAAGATGCCAATTAACTATTTTAAACAATTACTCCTTTAAAAATGCGGGCCAGGAAGTGGGACTCGGGTACAATATTTATTTTTGTTGTCCGAGTTGCGGGCGGGTTAGTTGAAAACTTCGGTCACGTGCGGGTTGTTTATGCAGTGCCCAGCACATTACATATACATGTACCTAAAGGATTATTAGGAACACCTGTTCAATTTCTCATTAATGCAATGCTGTAATGGTGTGGGGGATGTTTTCTTGGCACACTTTCGGCCCCTTAGTGCCAATTGGGCATTGTTTAAATGCCACGGCCTACCTGAGCATTGTTTCTGTACATGTTCATCCCTTTATGACCACCATGTACTCATCCTCTGATGACTACTTCCAGCAGGATAATGCAACATGTCACAAAGCTGGAATCATTTCAAATTGGTTTCTTGAACATGACAATGAGTTCACTGTACTAAAATGGCCCCCACAGTCACCAGATCTCAACCCAATAGAGCATCTTTGGGATGTGGTTTGACGGGAACTTCATGCCCTGGATGTGCATCCCACAAATCTCCATCAACTGCAAGATGCTATCCTATCAATATGGGCCAACATTCTAAAGAATGCTTTCAGCACCTTGTTGAATCAATGCCATGTAGAATTAAGGCAGTTCTGAAGGCGAAACGGGGTAATACACAGTATTAGTATGGTGTTCCTAATAATCCTTTAGGTGAGTGTATATTGGGACTATTTCATTCTAGTATCTGTTGAATTTCAACAAAAGCAAACCTTGGGAGTGACATAAAGTCACCCAATAGCAAATGTAAAAGACTGAGAGCATGACAAGACTCTTAAAAAACTGGGATTTCCAAAATGTGTAATTTGTAAGAGTATTCTGTTATTGAGGAATGAATTTGAACTTCTTTTTCTACAGTATTGAAGATCAGAAAACACTGCATCTTTTGTGTTATTTTGACCATGTTTTCCCCATTTCAATTTTTAGTAAATAAATGCAAATAACACATGATTTTTATTAAGAATATGGCAGAAATGTTGTTGGTAGTTGACAGAATAAAACAAAAATTATCATTTTATTTAAACACATACCTATAAATAGTAAATCTAAAAAAACTGAAAGGGACCATTAAAATTATCTCTTAATTTTATAGCGACTGTATTGTGATATGATTTTATTTAAACCAGCGAGGACTAATTGTATTTATATTAGGCAAGAGCAAGGGCGAAAGTACAATTTTTCAGGAAAACATAATTTTAAAAGATAATGTTTTAGACAGATATATATTTTGTGCTGTGGTCAGTAACTCACAAGTGTGCTCTATCAATGCCAGGTGAAATTTTCATCATATATAAAACGCTCTCAGGATAATTTCACTTTGAACATAAGTAGCGAATTGTTCGATTTTTGTGTAACATTTGTTTTTAGTAAATCTACATGACTACGACCTTGTTAATATGTAACTGCAAATATATTTTGTTGTTTATCTTTGCAAAAAAAATAATAAAATTACATTTTCATTTTAAATTTCAATTTCATCAAATGTTTCAAAAGCAACCCGACAGTAAAAACTCGGGTAATGCTTTAGATTACAGCCTGGAAAGTACTGTGTAAGTACAGAAAATTTACAGCGTATGTTTCTGTAATTATAGTTTACTTATGAAGTATGTACCTATAATTATAAGGGAACAATTTATAATATTTGGGGAATAAAGGGGTAACAACCAGGAAAAATACAGGGTCCACAGAGTCAAGTTAATCATTTAGCAGACGCTTTTATCCAAAGCGATTTAAATAAAAGCATCTGCTAAATGACTAAATGTACATTTAAATGAAACAATCTTAACCCTCAATCGGTCCTTGGGGTCAATATGACCCCAAACGACATTTCATTGGTTAACAAAAAAGGTTCCCTTCATCTCAGAGATCTAAAACTTTGTGACTTTTCCTAAATAATCCATCTTTACATGCACGAAAAAACTGGGCTTGATTCGGTTGTTCTAAAGGTATGTAAAAACATTTTTTATCAATCTGTCCCTTGGGGTCAATATGACCCCAATTGAAAGTGAATGGGAAATGCAAAAAATGTTACTTTTTTCCATTTGTCAAAAAATAAATATCAATAAATCCAACATAAATCTGAAAATGTTGAGACAGAAATGAAGGCCTGGTACTTGTGCACAAATGCAATGCAAAAAACACATGCTCACACAAACACACACAAATACACACACACACAAACACACAGAGGTATGACTGCCACAGAGAGCATTTTTATAAAATTTAGCAAATAAAATCAGTCACAAATGTAGAAAAAAGATACAAAGGGGTGTAATCTAATGCACGCACATGTACACTCTCTCTCACACACACACAAACACACACACACACACACACACACACACACACACACACACACACACAGACACACTCACATGCTCTCTCCCTCTGCCTCTCACACACATTCTCTCAAGCACACATGCTGGCTCTCTCTCTCTCTCTCTCTCTCTCTCTCTCTCTTACACACACACACACACACACACACACACACACACACACACACACACACACACACACACAGTCAAATTTATATGGCATTTTGTAAAAACAGACATTTCAAAATGCATCAAAAGCTATAAAAATTACTGTTTGACATAATATTTATTTTTAATATCCTTTCTAATGTTTATATAAACATAAATTAACAAAATGTATCTCAAAAGTAATGATTTGAGCAGTTGTCCATATCCAGGAAAATGAATGGGTCTTTATGGGAATCTGCCGGTCTAAATGATTTAATTCCTACACTGTAATTCTCTTATGTTTTTTTCTAAAAACCGATGCCTGAATTCAACACCTCACACCTATATTAATATCTAAAAACAATTTAAATCAAATTTAGATAATAATTTTTGTGAATTTTCGTAAAAATTTGATATTTTTCAGGAAAGCCAATTGTGTAGTTGAGGATTTTAGTGGTAAACAGGCACAAAACTACTTCAAATCTCTCAAAACAGAGCTTTATTGTATAGATGAGAAGTAAACAAAAAAAAAAGATATATTATTTGTATTATTGAAAATGTATATTTTTCTTAAAACTACGCTTTCAATTTTGGGGTCATATAGACCCCAAGGGCCAGAAGTGTAAACAGAAAACGAGGAGCGTTTGAGGGTTAAATAAAGCCGTGTTATATGTGTTGCATTAAAAATTTGTTTAGAGTTTATAAAAAAAATGAAATTCCTTTAGTTTAAAATCTGCTTTGCATCAGACCGTAAAATTGTCACGTTCTCTACTACTACTAATACTAAAATACAACGATGACGACAAGGAGATCAAGTTCTTGCTATATACACTGGAATTTTATTCAAACATACAACGACGACAAGGAACAGCTTCACATAACATGCACATTCAACGACTGACAAGGGAAAGACACATGAGGGCAGAATATAAAGGGTGAGCAAACTAATTAAACACAGGTGTAAGAACTGAACTAATAATCAAACAGGTGAAACTAATAATGATGAAATGAGATAACAAATTAACTAAACAAGATGATTAACAATGAACAGAACTAAATGCAACACAAAAACCTGACAAAAATGTGATTAAGTTCAGTATCTTGTTAATTATAATGATATAAATAATCAGTTTAAATCATTGGTATACCTGACACGGGAATGACCTTTCAATTCACTCTAATCTTATGTAGATAATCCAGTAATCACGTATATTCACGTGAATGATAAACAAAGAGTTGACACAGTTGAACCAAAACCAAAAAAGATTATGGTCTTTATCAAGCTGAATGGATCCATAAAGTTGGAAACAAATGATGATTTATAGGTTGTAAAGACCATTAAAAGATAAGACATTTATATTTCAACAACCTTTGACTTCTATGGAGCCTCTAAGGGGACATGGAGCAAAAATTAAATAAAGTTTAGTTTCGCGTGCGCGCATGAAACTTTTGCGTGCTCACGTGAAACTATCACGTTTTTCTGCACATGAAGGTTTCGCGTGAGCACATGAAACTAAACTTTTGATTTTTTTACTCCAGTGTTACCTTAGGGGCTCGGTAGACTTCAAAGGTTCTTTCTAGAACCAAAAATCCTTCTATGCATTGTTACAAATAACCTTAATTTAAAAAATGTACAATTATTTACAATTTGTACTGTGATATTGAGGAATCAAAACGGTTCTTCTATGGCATCTTTCTGAAGAACACTTAAGCACCTTTATTTATTAAAGTGTATATAAAGTTTGAAAGTATTCTGAATGAGTAACAGTGACTTTGCTCAATGTGGGCGTGTCTTCCTGCGTCTTCCACCAATCTGATTGCTCCTCACTGAGATCTCCTGCAGTGAGTAAAGGATCAATCCAGGACAGAGCACCGCCGACATTTCACACTCATCTGTGATTTTTCTCTGTTGTCCTGTTGCTTTTTTCTCATTATGTTGTTTACACAGAGCATTCACAACAGGGTTTCTCTTCGAGCGTGGCTGTGAAGCTCCGTCCTCCGTCAAGGGTGATTACATAATATCAAAGCATCGACGGTAGGAACCGAGCAGCGCTTTTATTTCAGCACAGGACGACCTTAATTCACCCCGCGCTGCAGGAGGAAGCGGCTTTGTCAACCTCTCACGGTTCACGTTGGGTCACACAATCATCTGTTAAGAGGTTTGAGGGGTGTAACTGTTTCAAAAAACAGATCTGGGGCCAGAGTCTGCACAACAATTTATAGCTGGCTTCAGGGCCGACGTTTGCCCGAGCTGCAGAAAGCTGCGATGTTCTGTCAGAGTCGAAGGGCTTGTGTGGGCTCTGTCGAAGAGAGAAAATGTGGTTATAATCTGTCATCAAAGAGGTTGGCGAAGGCTTTTCAGCAGCTGAATCTTGTGAATTGCTGAAGTGGAGAAATCATAGAAGCACAGATCCAAGATGAATGATGGCTAAGAGTCAGTATTTACATTTAGATTATAAACGGATAAAATCATTTGCCACTGAAGTGTTTTATTGTAGACACGATGACTTAGTGATGTTTGCCAAGACAAACATTACTATTGGCATTGCTCAAACATTGTAAATATTAATATGCACCCTAGATATTGAATTTTGTCTGTAGAATCCATAGACTGTAAAAAAATATGGACGACGCGTGTCCATAGACTTCCATTATAAAAACACGAAGCCAAAATATTTCGAAAAAAGCCGATGATGTCATTTGGAGCCAGAGTATGCGCAGTAGTGATCGTGAGGTGGAGCCACTGTATCAAGGCCCCGCCTACTTACCTGTCTGACACCGGGTGTGCCTTATATCTGCTAAAAAATTAAAGCTGCTGGCTCTTTGATCGCCCCCTGGTGCCTGGATACAGTACAAAAGTCATAAACCCTGCCCCTCCATTTCAACAAACGGGACTCGGGTCAAAATTAAAAAAATAAATTACACTTCCAATAAAATTTTCTGAAAGATGGTTTTGGTCCTTTAAGGTAGTTGTTCATTTTTGTGATAAGTTTTAGCTAGTAATTTGATGCTATAGAAATGGGGCGTGTCGTTATGATTGACATTTGTGATTGACAGCTTCTCTGAGCGGAGGTGGGGTAGCACACCGGACGCACAGCTCAGCACCGCACCGCGCAGAGTCACGTCTAGGACAACTCGGAGGTATCTTAAACCGGAAGTGCACAATAAATAGCGCGAGCTTCGTCATATAGCGTCTACTTCAAAAAAGCAAAATATACTTTAGCAGCCAATGTTAATCGTTAATGATTTGGGACAAATATGATGTTATTTACTGTTAAACTATGTGAGTGGTGCTCTGTGGCGCGACAGGGATTTGTGCAACTTCCTGAGTCGTAGCTGGGCGGCACGGACAAGGCGCCACCTGTCGGCTCCGGTGTGCGTATATATACTCCTAGAGAGCAATGTGTTAGATTTGTTTAGAACGGCGCGGCCCTGTTGAAGAGCTTTGAGGGAAGATTGCAGATATAATGAACTATTAATTTTCGATTCTGTGTTATTTCACACTGACAAAATGAGTTGTATTTAACTTACCTTAGTTTAGCAAGCCAGTTAAATGAGACGTTCAAGGGGTGTGGTTGAATTGGGGCGTGCAAGCATTTTGGTGGAAGTTTGATACCTTGGCTCCGCCTCCAGGTTCCACGTACGATTCCGTCTACGCATGCCCTGGCTCCAAACTGACGTTTTTGCATAACATGTCAGCAGTGTTGGGGAAAGTTACTTTTAAAAGTAATGCATTACGAAATTAAGTTACTCCCAAAAAAAGTAACTAATTAGGTTACTTAGTTACTTTTTATGGAAAGTTATGCTTACGTTACTTTTTAGTTACTTTTGCAATACGTTTTCTTGGCTGAGGCTTGATCTCTTTCAGGTGTTTTTATGTCTGAGAAGTTTTGCATTCAGAAATTGCATATTTCATCACAAAAATGTCGAGCTCTTGCCTGCCATCTCATTTTCTGACTCAAACTGTTCCCACACAGGCGTGTACGTATAGAGTGCATAATGTGATTACGTTAATTCAGTACATACATTTTTTAAATAAATTAATTAAACTTAAAAAGTTACTTGCATTACTTTTTTGAAAACTAACTCAAATATTAAGGTGCACATTTAAAAAGTAATGCGTTACTTTGCAACGAGTCCTGCACTCAAAACCAAAATGTCAGACACGCAAGTGGATGGACGCACATCCTATGTGTGTTAGTTAAGCATTTAGGACGGTACACCTCTCAGAAAACAGATCATTTTAGATGTTCAATGATCATTTAGAGCATTGGATTTGCTAGACGAGGACTTAATGCACTTATTTTTATGAAAAAACTTTGACTTATTTCGACAGCACATGTCACATTTACTGTTTAATGCTGTGTTGACACCAGCCGCAGTAGAGGCATCAAGCGCGAGGTATTTCAATGTTAAGTCAATGTGAAGATGCGTTGATACGCTTCTGGAGGGTCTCGCGGCACGAATGAGGCGTTTAGTGTGCCGCGGTAGACACGATTCCCCATTATTCACGTGTCTGGTTTGCGTAAATGCAGCTAATTGAGCGTTGCCGCGGCAAACGTGCTAGTTAAAAAATGTGACCTTTGGCGAACAAAACGTGCTGCGTTAACCAATCAGGACCTTGCTCTAGTAGTGACGGGATTACAGAAACCAAGCAGAGTCGCAGAAGCCCTATACCATGACGTGAATTTCCGCATGAATGTCTCGATGACTAGAATTTCATGCGCGGCTTTCACACGCGAATGAAGCGACTAAACTCAAACTGTTCAAGCAGCAAACTAGGCGCGGTAGACACGATTTTGATGTCTCAAACGCGGCTAGTGTGAACCCACCATAAGGCTGCTTCTCAGTTTATCTAGATGATGGGTCAAAAAGAAATTGCACATTGCGTTAATCGCACATTAATAAAACTATTGGTGTTAAAATGAATTTGCGTTAACACATTATTAACACGTTAATTTTGACAGCCCTTATTTTTTTTAAATAATGAAGCACACAGATAAGTAATTCATACATAAAATATTTCATTTAAAAAGTAAGTTTTTAATTTTATGGCGATTTTAAAAGTACATTGACATGACAAGAAAAATATTGCTTTTTATTTATTTTTAAGTTTATGACCTATGCTGCAGCCAGCCACCAAGGGGGATTTAAATATTTTGGCTCCGCTTTTTAGGACATGTGTGGCAGGTTGAATCACGTGACATGTTAGGCCTACCCAGTCTCACGGGGTTTCGTGGTATAGTCACGTAATTTTTTTATTCTTATCACAAGTTTCTGCGTTTTTTCGTGATCGTAGGGCGAATTCCTGGTTTCGTGTGATTGTCACGTATTGGTTACTCCTATTTTTAAACCATTGTCGCTTTGTTTTAGGGTTAGATTTGGTGCTTGCATTAGAATGTCACTTTATATATTGGTGTATACTATTTTTTCTAATTTTTTTATATGTCGTCTGGCGTTAGGGTTAGAGTTGGGTTTGGGTAGGGATGTTATTTTATGTCAATCTAAACCGAAGCGACAATGGTAAGAAAATGGGACAAAACAGTTGAGTAACCAATTCGTGATAATCACAAGAAAACAGGAATTCGTTATGCGATCACAAAAAAGTGGAAATTCGTGTTAATATCACGAAAAAAGAATAAAAAAATTACGTGACTATACAACGAAAGTTTGTGAGGCTGGGCTGGTTAGGCGGAGGTGTGTTGTAATAAAACCTTATTAACAATTTTTTATTTTGGCTAATATGCAACTGCATGCCCAAAATCACAGCAGAAAGCTTTGAAGCACTGCATTTACTTCCGAAAATGTCCAAATAATTTAGTACTGAATTGTATTAGATAGTTTTATGTAGTCTAGTTGTCTTATTAAGTCATGTTGAAAACATATGTTCAACTAAACCGACACTATGGATATCTCCCAGCATGTGTTTAATACAGAAGAAAAACTAGCCTCAAAGTGAACCTTCATCTTAGTAATAACAGTGTAGGGTTTTATGTAGTGCTTAAGTAGGTCAAAGGTAAATCTTGACTGGAAACCTGCAGGAAATACAGCGCAGTAAACTTTAGTTGTGAAAAAACTTTTGGACTGAATGTTTGCAAACAGCAATGCTCTCTTGTGTTGTGGCTTAGACAAACATGTGACATTTATGCCCTCGCAGTTGTGAGAAATATTTATTATTTTGTTCTCGGTGTCATTCATAGAGATTTATGGTGCGCTGGTTTTTCGAATGCTTTCATAAGAGCAAGGCCCACCTCGGCTGGAGTCCAACAACACAGCGAGACCCTTAATCGCATTTCTTGACTGTTTTCCCAGAGCTTCTCAACATTTTACGACTTTGCTCTAGGAATATTCCTTTCTAGGAATAGATGGCATGTTTGGCCAGCGCTGCATGTGAGTTTCTGCGAAGGGCTGCGAACGTGCATTAAAATGCAAACCTTTGCATGGAGTTTTAGTTTTCATTTAGGCTTTGATTTGCTCTGTGAAGCACATTGCAATATTCAGTAGAGTTTGTTTGGAGTTCAATGTTCGCGCGCTAAGCGTTCATTCGTTATGACATCATCATCTGTTGAGACAAAGCCATCTCAACACGTTACAATTAATATCTACACTGACATGCGCCTGTGCTTTTAAACACAACCATGTGTTCGGTCCAGCTGCGCTGTTTGTGTTGCCCTACAAACAATTGTTCTCAAAATCTGCTGGTTTGCATTCTTGATTTATTGAGCTGATGTCATTCATTTGTGGTAAGGAAATCCAGGACCTCACCAGATGCTACAGCTGAAATCTTGTTAAAAGTCCAATCAACGTTTCTTTTTTGAAAACACGTTTGCAGAGACACAACTCGATGAATCGTGCTCTGGGTGGTATGTGAAAGCATCACAGACGTTTTTATAGCGTTCCTCCTGCGTTCTGAGGACTGGTTTACGATTGCCGCGGGAATCCAAACGTTTCTTGGGGTTCGAGCTCGATGGCGTAGAATTAGGGGGCTCGACGTTTGTGTTAGACATTTAGGCCTCTTAAATTTCCATCCTTTTTTTCAGCGTGCGGCTTAGATTCTGTAGATGTTGGAAGTGAAACTTATAAGCACAAGACCCCGTCCGCATTTTGAATTTACCACCGCTGTGAAACCATAGACAGTCCCGCGCCGAGAATGAAAGGCTTGAAACTAAAAATGTCAGCGTAGAGCGATACCGGTTGGTTTTTGTTCCGGCAGTAAATATGAGCTGAAATAATTATAGCAATAAATAACGCAGACCCATAATTACTCTGTTCAGTGTAAAATAATAGCCATTGCATTCTTGCACCCCCTTACAGAGTGGGAGGTAAGACAGGGAAAGCGTTTATCATAAAAAACACTTTCAAAAAGCATTAGTTCTTCATCCATATTTTTTATCCAACACCTTCATTTATCATAATACACGACAAAATATGAGCAATTCCATGCAAATGTTAACATTCTCATAAAATATATATTTGTAAATGTTTTTAACCATACTGATATATCAGATGTTATTATTTAGTGGCTTAAATACCAGTCCAGGGTTTAAGTGTTAATGCATTTTCATGCATAGTTTTCAGGGCTGTCAAAAGATTAATCATGATTAATCGCATACAAAATAAAAGTTTGTTTTGCATAATATATGAGTGTGTGCGCTGTGTGTAATTATTTTATATATTTACACACACACACACACACACACACACACACACACACACACACACACACACACACACACACACATTCATGTATGTATTTAAGAAACATTTACATGTGTATATACATATATTTAGATTTTTTATATATATATATATATTTAGATTTTTTATATATATATATATATATATATATATATATATATATGTGCATGTGTGTGTGTGTGTGTTTAAATATAAATAATAATTACACACAGTACAGACACACATATTAGGCAAAAATGCACTTTTATTTTGTATGCGATTAATCACGATTAATCTTTTATATAATATAAAATATATTTAAATCTAAAAAAATATAAATATATACATGTACATTTTCTTACATACATGCATGTTTGTATTGATATATACAAAATAATTACACACAGTGCACAGTTGCATATTATGCAGAAACAAATTTTATTTTGTGTGTGATTAATTGCGATTAATCTTTTGACAGCCATAATAGTTTTATTTTTTTATTGTTATGCAAAAACAATTTTTTTTCTTGCGATTAATTGCGATTAATCTTCAGACAGCCGTAATAGTTTTATTATTTTATTATTATGTAAAAACAAACTTTTATTTTGTGTGCGATTCATTGCGATTAATCTTTTGACAGCCCTAATAGTTTTATCATTTTATTGTTATGCACAAACAATTTTTTTGCGTGTGATTCATTATTGCGATTAATCTTTTGACAGCCCTAATAGTTTTATCATTTTATTATTATGCAAAAACGAACTTTTATTTTGTGTGTGATTCATTGCGCTTAATCTTTTGACAGCCCTAATAGTTTTATTATTATGCAAAAACAAATTTTTATTTTGTGTGCGATTCATTGCGATTAATCTTTTGACAGCCCTAATAGTTTTATTATTATGCAAAAACTAATTTTTATTTTGTGTGCGATTCATTGCGCTTAATCTTTTGACAGCCCTAATAGTTTTATCATTTTATTGTTATGCAAAAACAAATTTTTATTTTGTGTGCGATTCATTGCGATTAATCTTTTGACAGCCCTAATAGTTTTATCATTTTATTGTTATGCAAAAACACATTTTTATTTTTTGTGCGATTAATTGCGATTAATCTTTTGACAGCCCTAATAGTTTTATTATTTTTTCACGTTTCTTTCTCATAAATGCACACACAAAGTTAAAATAAATGCTTTTTATAAATGGCATTTATTTCATAATGTAATTTCCCCCTCATTGTCAATTGTTTAACTTCAATGAAACATCATATTTTTATGATTTTTTTATTTATTTAAGCTTTGAAGAAGAACATTGTAGATTTATTTTCACTGATATTTACCAAGGGTGCCAATATTTTTTATGTTTTAATTTTTGACACAAAATGTCACATCCATAATGCTGGCATTGCTCATATATGGCATTAAAGTTGGCCGTGTGACTTCATTCAAACTCTTTCTGTATGCGAGAAGCAAAACCAAACACAAGTTGTAATTGCTTGCACTTTGTCCCATTGCTGTATCAAAAAACGAAAGCATCACGTCCACGCCAGTGATGCATGAGACTCGAGGTTTGTTTTCATTGACATCTAACCTGCATCTTCGAATCTGAGTAGTATTTGAACACTAAGCTACACGGCGTACTAGTCACATAAACTAATTTAATGGTGTAGTCGTTATTCCTTTGAAGCTCGACAGCTTGATAGCTCACTATTTGTTATCATTAAACAGAACGGAGGAGATCAGACATTCTCTAAACAATCCCGCTGTGATCTTCAGAAGAAACCCTTAAGGGACAACACGAGTTTGATTGGATAATGACAGAATTTTGATGGTCGTTGCCGGATTTTCTTTTTAGGAATTGCGTGTACCGCTCTCCATCACTTTGGGAATATTTAGCTCTTAAATTCTCTGGAGTATAATAAGACTGAAGTCCATTACGGGAGATCATTGGCCGACTTTGTTATCAACACCATCAAGTGGATGTAATTAGGGTTGTAAAAGCCTCCAGGTCTCAGGCAGAGGTATGAGATGTGGAAACACACATGGTTTTATGATGAGGGCATCTGGATCTCATCCAGCACAGTAATATTAAAGCTCCAGCCGAGATGTTTGTACTTGTACACGTATATCAGCTTACGCGTTACGTAAACTGTGCGGCTGCTAACGTATATGACTGGATGAAGCCTCATGCGGCGTGAACTTTGCCCGGAGACTTGATTGTTTCCATGTGTTTGTATAGAGGACAGGATTGTGGAAAGTGACGATATACTTCACGCGGCGCGGGAGTCCTTTCCGGTCTTGTTTAGTTTTAAACGCTTATGTCTTGTTTTTATGGATGTCTCCTAATTTCAGTATATTTTATGAGATTCTGTATCCGACGGGGTCATTGAAGTTTTCGATTCATATCCCTCTGAGGGCCAAATAACACAGTGCACAGTAAAAAATTTATTTATCATTGGTAAAAGGTGTAGCAACGGACTTCATTTGAAGTCGATTTTTTATATTTCGATATTTTGCAACCCCAGATTTTCAAATAGTATTTCTGCCAAATATTGTCCTAGCCTAACAAATACATAAATGGAAAGCTTATTTATTCATATTGATGGCAATCTTACTTTCAAGAAATTCACTGACTGTCACTTTATGACTGTGGTTCAGGGCCACAAATGCTTCTTTAATGGCATCTCTTAGTCCATTTTCTTAAAAAATAAAATCCTGATAATTTACTCACCACCATGTCATCCAAAATGTTGATGTCTTTCTTTGTTCAGTTAAGATGAAATTATGTTTTCTGGGGAAAACATTCCAGGATTTTTCTCATTTTAATGGACTTTAATGGACCCCAACACGTAACAGTTTTAATGCAGTTCAAAATTGCAGTTTCAAAGGACTCTAAATGATATCAAATGAGGCATAAGGGTCTTATCTAGCGAAACGATTGCCATTTTTGGCAATAAAAATAAAAATATGCACTTTTAAACCACAACTTCTCGTCTTCCTCCATCTGTGTGATGAGCCAGCGTGACCTCACGTAATTGCGTAATGACGTGGAAAGGTCACGTGTTACATATATGAAACGCACATTTGTGGACCATTTTAAACAATAAACTGACAAAAAGACATTAATTAGTATCATTCAACATACAACAACGTCGGAAAGCTTCTCTTTCTCCACACAGGGGGGCACTCGGCTTCCAACGGGGGGCATGCAATAGCAACAATAACTTGCAAAAACAAGACATTAAAACAACAAATACAGCAAGCACACACTCATACAACTAGTACAGACTGTCAGCTCATTTCCCGTATAAAGTGCAAAAGACCACAAACTATGCGCAAAACTATTGAACTTCGACCGTGGTGTGAGCGCAAGCTGAGCTCCGCTGCGCTCGCGCTTGGCTCGACGCATCAACAAATCGCCCTCGCGCGGCGCAAGCCATTGAAATGAATGGGTTTCATAGCGCAGCGCACACCGCGTCCTAGCTTTAAAAAAGCCGCTTTACCATAATCATGTCGTAATGCTGTTAACGGTCTATAGCCACACTTCACATTTAAGCTTACGTAATTTAAAACAACGCTAACTTACCTTTAAAATAGCTGAAGACGGCGTGTAAGAACATTAAACTTCCTTAAAACAGTGTCCTGTAGATCTAATCTCTGAGTTTGAGCCAGTCTATGTTTGCATGAAGATGAAGCAGGTGGTGCTGGTTCGTTCTAAATGTTCTAATATCCATATTTTACACGATCCATAAAATACCGCGAAAAAACACGTTGCTAGTATCAAGTCACAAATATGCTAAAGACGTAAGACGGGTGATACGCAGCACTTCCAATCAGAGAAACTGGTCTATTTTAATTAAAGAAAACATATATCAACTATATTTTCCTCATTTGATTACATTACAAGTCATGAAACATTCAATGTTTAATTTATTTTAATTATTCTTGATATATATTAAAGTAATAAAAAACTTTGTCGGGGGGGCACAACAACCTGTTCGGGGGGGCACTGCCACGTGATGATGTATTACGTGAGGTCGCGCTGGCCCGTCACAGGACCGGAGATAGACGAGAAGTTGTGGTTTAAAAGTGCATTTTTTTCTTGCCAAAAATGACAATCGTTTCACTAAGTAAGACCCTTATGCCTCGTTTGAGATCGTTTAGAGCAGTGGTTTTCAAACTGGGGTCGCGAGATGGTGCCAGGGGGGCCCCACTTTAATGACATTTTATGAAATACATTAATTTATCATGAATTCTGTGTAATTAAACCTAAAAAAATAAGGCTACTAACCAAAAGCACTACTTTTTTGTATAATTTAAGGTTTGTTTGTTTTTTTTTTTTGTTAAAATGTTGAGTTTTAGAACAGTTTTTTGTCACAAATTTTCTTCGGGGGGCCGCAAAGGAATGCACTGTACACGAGGGGGCCCGCACGCTGAAAAAGTTTGGGAACCACTGGTTTAGAGTCCTTTGAAACTGCAATTTTAAACTGCATTAAAACTGTGAAGTGTTGGGGTCCATTAAAGTCCATTAAAATGAGAAAAATCCTGGAATGTTTTCCTCAAAAAACATAATATCTTCTCGACTGAACAAAGAAAGACATCAACATTTTGGATGACATGGTGGTCGAATTCTTTAAGCACCTTTATCTAATCAGCCATAACATCATGACCACCTGCCTAATATTGTGTAGGTCCCAGTGGCGGTTCGTGACCGCTTATCCGAGGGGTGCTAATTCAAAATAAGTGTCATGTGTGTTGCTTGCGTTTTCAAAATATGCGTTTGTTGCGTCATGTAAACCATTAGCATCACATGTTTTGTCTAGATGGGTGCCTGCTGCATACTCGTCAAAACTGTTTATGATGAAAGAGACGCTCACGTTCACAAAATACACGCAAGACACTCACTTAATAGCAAACTGTGACTAGGCATGACATTATCTTTTGTCATGGACCCTTTGGATGCATCTGCAGCAGGCACTTATTTTGAAAAGACATGTGATGCACACAGGATCACTTGACGTGCAGAACACATATTTTGAAAAAAAAGGAACCACACACATGACGCGCTACATACACGTTGTGTAAAGCATGCCCAATTTGCTTTAACACATCAAGTTTGAGGCAGAAAAAATGAGCAAGCGTAAGGATTATGCATACGTTCAGGTGCACTTAAAAACAGACTATAAAACGTCCTTGCAAGTTTTTTCAGGCAAAGTAATGAATAGTGTAATTGCATTTTGTGCAGGAATAAAAGATCGGATTAATCAGTTTAGCCGAGACTGGTTTGTGTGGTTAAATGTAAATTGAACAATTTGAACAAATCAGATAGCTTGGTGTAAAAGGCCCTATTATGTGTGCTGGAATGTAAAAAAAAGTTCATTGTTAAATAAAATGTGAAAGTAAAAATGACATTATAAAAATGTTTCTGTACTTATGCAGTGGCAAGAAAATTGGCAAAAAAAAACATGTTCTGTATTCTGCCTTTGGCTGAGTGTTTCATTTTATTCGGCTTCGGCCAAGAATTTTCCTTTCGGTGAATTCCTAATAAAAATCATGTTCCATGAAGTTACTTAGTAAATTTCCTACTGTAATATATATAAAAAATATTTATTATTAGTAATATGTGTTGCTAAAGACTTCATTTAAAAAACTTTAAATGCGATTTTCTCAGTATTTAGATTTTTTTGCACCCTCAGATTACAGATTTTTAAATAGTTGTATCTTGACCAAACATTGTCCTATTCTAACAAACCAAACATCAGTGAAAGCTTATTTATTCAAGGTGGTTTTGTGTTCCAGGGTCAAAAATGCTTCTCAAATGGCATCTTTGTGAAAAAACTTTTAAGCACCTTTATTTCTAAGAGTCATACAACTCATAAAATGTAAATATAAGTACAGTCTTTTTCTTTATTTCCTGGCATTTTAGTAATATAACAAAAAGCTCTTGTGTTATTTTTCTTCTTTCGGCTTGGGGAAAGAAAAGATTTCGTTGTGGTCCAAAGCAGACACATCAGACATCTTATTTCAAGTAAAAACAACACTACAATGTTAATAGTTGTAAATGTAGTCACTTTGGATAAAAAAAGTGTCTGTCAAATGCATAAATGAAAATGATTTGCTGTATGATTTCTCAGAACATAAAGCAAGATAAACTGTAAGATCTGGACAGTAAGGTCTCGTATGGCCGAGGCAGTTCTGGATTAATATATCCCATCCAATCATTTTTTTATTGGGATGATATAAAACAACAGGGAGGCATCTGAGGAACTTAACAGCCGTGCTATGCTGAACATCATTTTGTTATTTAATGAGTTGAAATGGTTGCGCTCACTATGAAAACTCTTACATTTTAATTACTGGCAAAACTTTCTGTTGACAAAACAGAAGAAACTTGGCTCTGAATCCAATTGGAAACTGGGTCTCCTCAGGTCAGGGTTTAAACCCACCGTCACCCTTCATTTGGCATTGATCCTGAAAACTGTAAAGTACAAACACTCGGTCAGTCAGTGCTGGCGTTTCACCATCATCTCTCTCTAGAATGAGAAACCGTCGGATGAAACCCAATAATAATTCATCAGAACAGAAGAAAGGATTGAAGAAGTTTTCTTGAGTCCACTATATTGGCAGATACTATATGCACCTCAATAATTTTGTACATTAACTTAGTGCAATAATAATAATGTAAATTATATATATATCTTCAGCACTTACTGATACATTTATAAAATGAAAAGTTGTAACTTTTACCACTAGTTAATGCACCATGAACTGACATGCACTTAAAAAAATTAAATGTTGTATTTACTTAAAAAAAATTGTGTCAACTGGTTCCACGACTTTCGTTTAAGTAATCTAACAAACAATAATTTTGTTTGTTTTACAAAAGATGTTCAAGTAAACTTAACAAACCTTAGTGGTGTCAATTGAGTTAAAGGGGAAATTTCACAAGACTTTTTAAGATGTAAAATCTTTGGTGTCCTCAGTGTACTTATTTGAAGTTTTAGCTCAAAATATCCCACAGATAATTTATTATAACAAGTTAATTGTCACTTTGTACAGTAGGTGTGAGCAAAAATGTGCCGTTTTTGGGTCCTTTAAATGCAAATGAGTTGATCTCTGCACTAAATGACAGTGCCGTGGTTGGATAGTGCAGATTAAGGGGCGGTATTATCCCCTTCTGACATCACAAGGGGAGTCAAATTTTAATGAGCTATTTTTCACATGCTTGCAGAGAATGGTTTACCAAAACTAAGTTACTGGGTTGATCTTTATCACATTTTCTAGGTTGATAGAAGCACTGGGTACCCAATTATAGCACTTAAACATGGAAAAAGTCCCCTTTAATAGTACATGAACATTTTAATTAATTTAATTAGGATCACCTATTTAATAACTCCATAACATTCAATCAATCATAGTGCAGCTGCTTAATAAAACAAATCATATAAACCTTATAATAACAGCTTATTAAATACATCACAAACATATTTGAAATTAAATGTACAAACAATTAATGTGTTTATTTTTGTTCTAAAAATATATCAGAACGTAGCTATTTAATGGTGCTACACTACAACAATTACCCATAATACACTGCAACATCATCAGCCAATAAGATGCATGTCTGTATTGGTTTTAATTCATCTGTTAAGTTTACCAAACAATGTTATGTTGGCTGAACAAAAATGTTTTAAGTAAAGCTGAGAGGACACACTTTTTTGTTAAATTAACTTAATGGAATTAAGTCCACAATGGGTTTTTTTTCAACAATTTTAATATAAAGAGTAAAATTTTTAATTATAACCGAAATAAACAAAAAATCAATAGAAAATAATAATAAATAAATAAGTATCTAACAAAGTTAAACACAAGGAAAGCACCTTATCAGGGAAAGAACAAGCATACAGCGATAACATACTTGTCTATCAGTTCCACAAAAGCATTGACCAAAATACATTTTATTTTTTTTTAAAGTAATCTTTTCTAAAGCAAAACATGAGGTCATCCCGTTTATCCAATGGGACAAAGTAGGACTTTCTTCTTTTTCACAATAAAATGTAATTACACGTTTAGGTTTCCAGCAAACAAGAAATGAACAACAAACTTTCATGTTTAGTAATTTTAGGATTCTGAGGGCAGGACATTGTTTAATAGATTTTTAAAAATAATCTCAACATGTAAGGATTAAGTAAAATTGGCAAAAGTTAATGTTAATTTTTTTAAGTGTGAATAACTGTATTGAAATGAACTAACATTAACAAGAATAAATACATGCTAAAAACACTATTTTTCATTGTTTGTTCATGTTAGTTAATGCATTTACTAATGTTAACAAATTCAGCTTTATTTTAATGACTATAATGAATGCTGCATTATTAGGAGAATAAAACTCTCCCTACCCAATAAATACTTTTATTCTTAATAAACACTCGTAAGGCACTTTATTTCCACTTTTCGAACATTTTCTTCCATTTTAAATGCCTTTTTGATGTGATATGTTATAGGAAACAGGAAAAGAGCGAGATCGGCAAAAAGCAGATTTGAACCAGTGACGTCGCGCTAAAATCCAGTCCACGAGCCATATACATCGCCTGCGCCACTGAAGCCATCGATATCAACACAGTTTTGTTTTTATTAACTTTAGTGCTCCAACCAGACATCGGCGGATAAAAACGAATGTAAATAGACACTTTGTTTGAAAATACCCAAAATCGTGTGGACAGGGCCTGAGATTCTGCGAACGTCAAAGCCAAAAACACTTCTTCTATGGCATCTTTCAGCACTTTTCTTTTTTTAAAGTGTTGAATCTCTCACAGGGATTTCGACCACTCTTCCGATGAAATATACAAACGTTGGACATCAAATCTGGCTATCATTCCTGTGATCGGTGAAAGAATCAATCCTTCTGTTGAAATGGTGTCTTGAAAACAGGAAGCTCAATTTTAAAACAGAACATTGAAGCAGATTATGACCAGATGAGGGTCAGCACAACGTCGCCCCTGAACAAATAACATCACCTCTTTTGAGAAATGAGAAATGACATTTTTATAGAAGTGTCTTAGGTCAGATACTTCATGCTAACTTTATGCCTACTTAAATATATAAATCTGATATGAATCTATTCTTAAACTAATTGATGATGGTATTGAACTGAATGCAGTCTTAGAAACGATCTCAAGATTCCCTCACGAGTTTAATGTGTGCCATGCAGCGCATGTGAGGGCGATCATCCATGAAAAATGACAGGACTCATCTGGGACATCGTTTCAACTTTCGAAACATCAAAGATGTCCTTGTTTATCGGCTCAGACTCCAGTGTGTCATATTTACACTTAAGAGAGTATAAATGGATTTGGCATTATTAGATAGAGATCAGATGGTGATTGGTTTATTTATCTTGGAAGTACAGAACATCTGTCCTACATTATTCCCACTTATACAAAAATAATTTTGAAATAATTTATGCCTTTTGCATTTAAAAAAGATGTAATGTTAAGTATTATCTGACATTAAAGCAAGTAAATCCACATGGCAATGAAATCTAGATCGGTGTCTCTCAAGAGATTTTCAAGTTCACACAATGTTAACAACCGAGCGTCAGTGTTAAAACTCATCTGTGAACACTTTCTGTCTTTAGTTTGGAGTGTCTGAGATTGAATTCAGATGTTGTACCATCATCCATGTGATGCAAAAAGGTTCTTCAGATGGTAGGCAAAAATGTTTCTTCTTATATTATCGTTTAGCACCTGTAATGTGTTATTTTAGCGATGTAAAAATCTAGATTTTTATGAAACCTTTGTTACTTTAAAAGCCTTTCTTATCGCATGCCTGTAAGTGAAACACAAGCTATCATACAGGTTTGGGCTTGAACTGCTCACATTTTTACACAAATTACATTCATTTCAGGATTGGTGTCCATGCAGCAGTCAGTTTTAACATTTTATTTTAAGTTAACGTACAACTTATTACATGTATTATATCAGTGTATTGTGTTCCTTATCAAAGATGACATCATCCTTTGGGAAGTGACATCATTTTGGAAAAATAAGAGCCTGAACACCACTAAGTATTCGATCATTTCCAGTATGTTTTGTGGTATTAGTTGGTTCTTCTCATTTCACACGATTACAGAATCAGTATGTTAATATATGATAATTATCAAAAAGCCAGAGCTCTGTGTTTAAATCCTTTGATCTTTAAAACTGTTGGGTTGTTTTAACCCAAAATTTGGACAAACCTAACCGTGTAACAGTGCTGGCTTGTTTTAACCCATGTTTGGGTCAAATATGAACATTCCTAGCAAGCAACGACCATCTAAACTCAGCCCAGATGTTAAGGCTTAAACAAAGGCAAAATTTGACGTCTAATCGTGGACATAAAAATCTTCAAATAAATCAATAATAAATGAAACCAAACAGCTTGTAATCATTGTTGACTTTGCTTACATGGTGGTATATCAGACATATTTAGGCAAAAATGAAATGAAATCCAATTTCAAAGTTCATTTTGGTCAGAAGTGTGTTACTTAGCTGGACTATATCGGGTTTAAAGTTAACCAAGACCAGGGGTGTCATACATAATGATTGTCCCGCATGATGTTTTATATATTTTATTTAAATACATTCATATTTTAAAATCTCTTTCAGGTGGGACGCAGCAGTCGCAAGTGTCTAGTTCATTTTCAATAGGAGAGCGGCAAAACACTGACACTTCTGACCTAGACGATGAAATGACGGTGATAGCTTGCTGTGTTTTCTATTAAATTAAACCCAGTTAGGTTTGTCCATATTTTACCCGGGCATAAGTTGAAACTAACCAGCAATTTGTGAGTGCATGCTAATTTTAATGCCCCTTTAAAGGGATAGTTCACCCAAAAATTAAAATAATGTTATTAATTACTCACTCTCATGTCGTTCCAAACTCGTAAGACCTCAGTTCATCTTCTGAACACAGTTTAAGGTTTTTTTATATTAAGTCAGAGAGCTTGTTGACCCTTCATTGAAAATCCACGGTATACCGTCCATGTCCAGAAAGGTAACAAAAACGTCATCAAAGCAGTCCATGTGACATCAGTGGGTCAGTTAGAATGTGTTGAAGCATCGGAAATACATTTTGATCCAATATTAACAAAAATTACAACTTTATTCAGACTTTATTTGCTTCATCTGTTGTGAAGCGTATGTGTGAGACTAAAGTCACGTGACTGCAGTGACACGTACGACGCGACTGGCGTGTTATTTGATGTGCCCCAGCTGTTTTTTTGTGCGCCCAGGCTTCGTTTACAGTCTAACTGTGGGTTCACACCAGCCGCGTTTGAGGCGTCTAGTTTGCCGCATGAACATTTTGAGTTTACTCGCTTCATTCTCGCGTGAAAGCTGTGCGTGAAATTCTAGTCATCGAGACATTTACGCAGAAATTTGCGTCATGGGAGGGGCTTCTGCGACTCCGCTCGCTTCCTGTAATCATGTCACCACTAGAGCAAGCTCCTGATTGGTTAAAGCGGCATGTTTTTCCGCCAAAGTTAAAATTTCCTGAGGCAACGCACTAGATGCGCGAATGAGGCGGAATTGCGTCTACCGCTCCGCGCTAAACCCCTCATTCGTGCCGCGAGACCCCCAGACACACGTAAACGCGTCTTCACATTGACTTAACATTGAAATCACTCGCGCTTGACGCCTCAAACGTGGCTGGTGTGAACGCAGCATAATGCTACGTACACACCATACAAGGGAGCACCGCATTACTCGCTCTAGATCACTCGCGGGATTTAACTTCGTGTCATGCGAATTTTGTGCATGAGTTGAATATTTTCAACTTGGAAGAAGACATGTTTGAGGCGAATTGCGTTAGTTTTCGCTGCAAACGCCTCGCCCATATCGCGTCATTCGCATCGCCCCACGCGAGAACGCTTCTGATCGTGTCTTTGCATTGACTTTATATGTAATCTACAAGCGCAAATTGTTGAACTCGCTTCTGATGTGAACCCAAAGTAATGCTAATTACACACCAAACTCGGGTCATTGCATTATTCGCTCTAGATTACTCGTGGGATTTAACTTCATGCCATGCGAATTTTGTGCACGAGTCGAATATTTTCAACTTGGGCGAAGACGTGTTTGAGGTGAATAACGCGTGTTTTCGCTGCAAAAGCCCCGCCCATATCGCATCATTTGCATCGCCCCACTCTAGGACGCGTCTGATCGCATCTTAGCATGGACTTTGTACGTAATATACTCGCGCAAATCGTTGAAATCGCTTCTGATGTGAACCCAAAGTAATGCTGCGTACACACCAAATGCGGGTCATCGCATTACTTGCTCTAGATTACTCGCGGGATTTAACTTCATGTCATGCGAATTTTGTGCCTGAGTTGAATATTGTCAACTTGAGCGAAGACGTGTTTTCACGGCAAACGCGTCGCCCCTATCGCGTCATTCGCATCGTCCCACACAAGGACGCGTCTGATCGCGTCTTTGCATTGACTTTATATGTAATCTACTCGCGCAAATTGTTGAACTCGCGTCTGATGTGAACCCAAAGTAATGCTGCGTACACACCAAACAAGGGGGCATCGCATTACTTGCTCTAGATTACTCGCGGGATTTAACTTCATGACGTGCGATTTTTGTGCACGAGTTGAATATTTTCAACTTGGGCGAAGATGTGTTTGAGGAGAATTTTGCGTGTTTTCTCACCCATATTGCGTCATTCGCATCGCCCCACGCGAGGACGCATCTGATCGCGTCTTTTCATTGACTTTGTATGTAACTTGTTAAACCTGCGTATGGTGTAAACCCACAATTAGGGAAACGCATGCTGTAAGTTTATAAAAAAAACGTCGCAGTCATGTTACTTTAGTCTTGCGCATGCGCATCACAACAGACGCGGAAGAGAAGACAATGCTGAACCAAAGTCGTAATTTTTGTTATTTTTGGACTAAAATGTATTTTCAATGCTTCAACACATTCTAACTGACCCACTGATGTCACATGGACTACTTCGATGATGTTTTTATTACCTTTCTGGATATGGACAGAATATCGTACATATTTGGAACGACATGAGGGTGAGTCAATAATGACATTATTTTCATTTTGGGTGAACTATTTCTTTAATGTTAATAATCAATGAGTTTTGACCAAGGTGAACTGTATAAATGTACAATTATCATAAAAAACGAATGAAACCCACCCCTAACCTAAACGTCACAGGGCGAAAGCAAGTTGCACAAAAGCATATGAATGTGGTTGTACAATTAATACAAATTAGCCGCCTCGTAAACTACGAAACATTGTGCGATAGCAGCTTTGACTGTGTTTGGTTTCTAATGAAAATCTCTTTACATTCAGTCTTCACACAAGAGAGTTGCTGTGAGTTTTGGCTGTTAACTTTGAAGCGAAGCGCTATTATTAGCCCGGGAAGGCAAATGAGGACAAGCAGCGAGTCCATGTTTCAGCTCACATGATGAAACGAGAGAGTTTCTCCTCACATTCATGATTGGAGTCACGACTCGTGTGTTTGTAAGGAGGTCAAACCCAAAAACTAGTTTGTAAAATTTACTCTCAATGATAAATGTGTCACAAGCAAAAGTTATGTAGGAGTGTTGTTTGTTTTTTAGGATCTGAAAAAGACACATTTAGAAATGTGGCAGATTCACGTTTATGAATCTCTATGACAATCAGCCTTTATTTCCTTTTCTTCCGATGTGCCATAAGTTACCTGTGCAAACAATCTTACCATAAAATAATGGCAGACGTATGATTTTTGTAATTGCATTTCTGATGGTATAAATGATCTTTATCCAATGAAAAATTCAAATGCTGTAAAATGTATTTTAAGAGTTGGATAATTCAGATTATACAATACTACAAATTAGCCACCTTGTAAAATATGTACAAATTGCCATGATGGTAATGTACATAAACCCAAGGTTTATAATTTTTATATAATATAACATAATTTTATTTATGTCATTCAAAATATTTGTTACAGTACAGCAACTCATCAATATTCAAGATCAAAGTAGATTATACTTAAATTGTATATTCACATTTTTTTTACGGTGTATAACACGTGCGAGTTACTACAGGATATCCAAAGTTTTCCGACATACAGTAAATATTTGTATTTGTTGAAGTGAGAGGAATTTTATCTGTACAATCCAATCTGTTATTGTGATGAAAGACGTATGTACGATCAAGCGATTGAGGACAGTTCACTCTTTTAAATGTGTAACATTGACTTTATCTGCTGTTCCTAGAATCCCAGTATCCTATCTGAGCATTCATCCCTGGAGTCGCGCTTTGATCGGATGTTCCAACAGGACACAAATGGGTCTTTGTAAACAGGAGCACAAGCTTCGTGAGTCACATCTAAAAGCCAAGAGAATCATGTCACAACATATGACACAAACAACCACTGCAGAGATCACACAAACCCACCCAGAGACCCTCAGGACATTTGACTAACACATGTCGAAACATTGAGCAACAGTGACCTTGTAAACCCTTTGCATTTATATACCTGGAATCTCTATGTGTATGTGTAAGTGCGCACATTATAATCCTGACAACTTTCTTTGTATGATGATGACACATTTGTTAAGACCACACAATCATTGTCATCATTTATTCACCCTCATGTCCTGTATGAGTTTCTTTATACAGTTGAACACAACACAAGATTTTTGATAAATGATTGAACAATGTCAACCTGGACAAGTTTTTTTGTTGTCCTAAAAAAATGAGTAATTTGAACTAAAACAAGAGTGCATTTAATAACTTACAATTTCATGTCATTCCAACCTAATTCAGTAAACTCCATTTAGTTACTTTTAGTTTTATAAATGGTACAATAACACAAAATGTATGACTGACTATAAGTCAGTCATTGTATAAAGTTGATTCTCCACATAAACACACAACTGGATCAGTGGAGAGAAATACAATAAAATGTGCTGAACAGGGTTCATAAGTAAACACTGATTAAATGGTGACTATACAAAATGATAATTTACAACAAAACAGAATCAATAATATAATGGATTTAACCTCTATGACATTTTATTAACAAATGAAGAGTTTGTTTCCAAAACGCAATAAATCCATTTTGACAAATTTCGGTAAAAACGTGTTTTCTATACCAAGAAAGTGACGAGATGAAAACCACTATTTTCTGTTACAAACTTTCACATAGCATCTTTAGGTTATAAAAACATAAAAAATTCAAATCCATAACTTGATTTTCAAAGATTTATTATAAAAACTAATTATTTTTTCCACAAAATGCAATAAATCCATGACAGTTTTTTATTTCAAAATGCTATAAATCTATTAAATCAATGTATAAATGTGCATTCATCTTTACCATTTTATATTTATTTAGTTGACTAGTGGTATACAATAATTAAAAAATAAACATTAATGGCATTAACCAGAACACTTACTTTGTTATATTAAGAACACAATGTTTTAGCATGAGAAGCTTGATGCTGTCTGGAGAACAAGCAACCGAGTGCCTCTCGCGGAAATTATTAGCTGTTGATGGCTTACGTTTCTTTCCCATCACAGAAAACCATCACAGGTTTGGCAATGCTATTAAAGTATTATTTTGTTTTGTTTGTTGATCACGAAGTACAAAGTAGATGAGGAAAATTAGGACTCCGTGTACTCAGCGCGCCGCCATGTTTGTTTACATTGCGTGACTGGTGGGCTGTAATATCAGAAATGGATTTATTGCGTTCTGTAAAAAAGGAGGAGTGGCGTTTGTCGCATTTTGGTAAAAAAGGGAGAAAAGATGACAGAATATCACGGCGGGTATTGGATTTTGCGTAAAATTAATTATTTACTTTTAACTACTTACCTGATATAATACTGATTTTGGCAGTAACTCATTTTTTTCAAAAATGGCGTTTATCGCGTTTTGGAACCAAACTCTTCAAATATTTAAAGGTTACATAGAATGATTGAACAGAGTATTTATCCTTGTTCTGTGATGTGACATGTAGACAAAAATTGTTTAGTTTGGGTCTGTAATGCCTTAGAAGCTTCCTAAAAACCTCTCTCAGATAGCTCTATTAGGGTGGGTGATTTTAAACAAGTGGTTTTGCTCCTATTTGGCTACCCCTACTGGCTTAACTTGCAATCTCATTACTGATTGGCTGACTTTGCTGCCACTCAAAAAATGTAGCCAATTATTTTAAAGTGGAAGGGCAGTTAGATGCCTGTGATGTCATAAGCATCAGTTTTTCAGATTGGGCTGTTTTCTGGCTGACATTTCTAAATGAGGAATTTCTATGAGACTGAGATGTTTAGCATGTTTAGCACTTTTTGTATGTTTGTGAATGTGGGTAGACTACCATTATTCAACAAAGACAAGGTAAAAATGGTTTTTCATTCTCTGCCCCCTTTAAGTAGTAAAAGTTTAATCAGTTCTTATTCTATGAAAAACTTTAAATAATCAAAATATTGAGGCACAATGGATTATGGGTATCCCTTACAACAGGTACTGATCAGTTTAAATTTATTTCACTTGAATGTTTTATTTGAATTGAATTGCCTAACACAAAATATTAAGTGATATTGCGGGGTTAGTTGTAACATGGACCGTTTACAGGTTGAGTGATTTGTTTTTTCCGTATTGTTTTCATGCTGCCAGAAGACGGTCTCCCGCAAATTTATGAAAAGGTATCATGTTTTTTCCAACCTGATCTCACAAATTTCTGTTTTATAGTTACGGAATATTTTGCTCATTTATCTGTGTCACTGTCACGGATCTCTGCATTTTCCATGTCCGTTCCACAGACTTTCTTTTCCGTGTCAGTTTAACCAAACCTCGAATCTAACCCCAAACCCACGCGACAATGGTTTAAAAATAGGAAAAACAACACTCTAAAAAAATAATCCGTAAAAAACGGATAATGTCCTGGCAGAAAATTACCGGCACCTTTTCCGTTATGTTTACAGAATTTCTGTTTATTCAAAAACTGAACATTCTGTAGATTTATAGAACACTGTCCGTAGATTTACAGAACATTTTCCGTAACCTTTAGGGACACTTCAATCTGCCTATGAAACGCAACAATGGTGACAACCAACAACAAAGCTTCATGCCGCAATGCATGCTATGCTGGGTACCAGGATTGCAGAAAACTCTTTCTTAACATTTACTATCACCATTGTTGAGATTTGTATCCAAAGTGTTGATGTCTCTGAAGAAAAAAACACAGCTGACACATTTTCAGCCATCTTATTCAATACAATGTGTTTTAAGATCAGCATAGAGTGTCACTCTTATACATTTCAGTTCATTATTCTTATTTTATCATTTCATATTTAAATGTTAGACAGCAAACATAAAAACAACCAAGCTTATATGACATCATAGAAAATTCTCCTTTCTCAAGCAACAGACAAGTGTTAATTGCTACAAGCAAAAACACTGTTGCAATGCTAAAAGAGCAGAGTCAGTTCTGTGAAGGTCAAGGGACAAAAGCCTAACTAAAGGAAACACTAATCACCATAGTGGTGACTTCAAATGAATCTAAAACAAACACAAACTGGAGATTTAATGTGATAAATGTTGTGGTAAAAATCCATTTGACTTACACGTCACGTCTCGTCAGAAAGAAGATTTGTGTACTAAATCACATGTGTCGATGCTGGAATAGTTTAACACTTGTATCTTGTTCTGACAGCATTTGTTTAGAAGTTAAACATCATCCATATTAGAAAATAACTCTGTTGTAATTTTAGGTTTCAAACAGAGATGGTGATAGAGAGGCAAAAGTGAAAGATTGCAGCAGGGGTTATTGCACCCATAATGCAACATGTTATTAAAAAAAACAGATAAATGCCTGTAAAATATAAATACGGAAAATTCCTTCATATTTACACAGTACTTTGTCCGTTTTTTTATGGATTTTTTTTAGAGTGAATTAAGTAATCAATACGTGAAACTGACACAGTCAGTGGTACGGACACGGAAAAACGCGGAGATCCGTGACAATGACACGGACGAATAAGCAGAACACTCCGCGACTGATGAATGAGTGTTTTGGTGGCAAGTAAGTAAATTTTTCGGTTTCTAAGTTGGTGTGACCAAATCCAATGCCATGTCATATTAATCAGTGTCTTGTTGACTAAAACATAGCATTGTTTTGAAATATGTCTGCCGCTCTTAGCATCTTTTTTGGTAGGTTTGAAAATATTTTGACCCAGCAGGGTTAATTGTAACGCTGTGTTACAACGAACCCCTCAACACTTACCATATGAAAACCGCTAACGGTAGCATAATTCTTGCCGTTGTTTTGAATAGGCTACGCACGAATGATTGCTGGCTGCCAACAAAAAAAATGTGCCTGACTTATCAAAAATTGTGTGTTAAATTTTATGTTTGTTCATATCTTTAATAATGATTGAATAAGATTACGTCAAAGATTAAAATCAGACTTTAATTTTCATTATCTTAGAATTTGATTTTGAGACTTTAGTTTGGTTATTACAGACTGGGGCTGCTACCAGTCTCACAAGGTTTTGTGATATAGTCTAGTAATTTTTTTCATGAATTTCCGAATTTTTTCGTGATCGTATAAAGAATTCCTGTTTTCATGTGATTAGCTTTTTCCTATTTTTTAACCATTGTCGCTTCGGTTTTGGGTTAGATTTAGTGCTTGTATTAGAATGTCACTATGTATTGGTTTATACTATATTTTCTGTTTCATTTTTTTATGTTGCCTGGCATTAGGGTTAGAGTTTGGGTAAGTATCTCATTTTATGTAAATCTAACCCTAAACCGAAGCGACAATGGTTTAAAAATAGGACAAAACAGTTGAGTAACCAATACGTGATAATCACACGAAAACAAGAATTCATTATACGATTACGAAAAAACGCACAGATTTGTGATATCACAAAAAAAGAATTAAAAAACTATGTGACTATATAAGGAAATTTCGGGTTTTTTTTGTCATAGTTGTACTGCTTTTTTCAAATATTTAGACATGTGAATTAATTTATAATTGAACTATGGTTAGATGAGGGATGAATAGTGTAGATAACTGTCTATTATAGACAGATATATAAACAATATCCACTACAGTATATAGACAAAATAGTATTGAAATATTTGCATGCAAACTTATTTTTTAGCAAGTGTTACAACTAACACCCTGTCTGTTACAATTAAGTTGTAACGTTTGCACTCATGTCACGTTTAGGGTAATTGTCCAAGAATGGTAAGTACTAGAAACAAACTTCAAATGTTCATTTGTAGCAGAGATGTGTGCTTGTGTAAAAATATAACTAATCAAACTCAAATATTTTTTGAATGATTGAGCCAAAACCAAAAAGTTGTGCCCCGCTCTCCCCTACATTTTTTAGTGCACTTTTCTCACCATGAGATAGTATGTGTTAACTCTTAACACCCCACTCGGGACATCACTAATTTTCAAACCCTGGTTACGGCCATATACTGTATAAGTAAGCACACCGCTAATGGCACCCAAACACTTTCATAGTAGGAAAAACAAATACTGTGAAATTCATTGGGTATCGTCAACCATGTGCTTACCATCGCATATTAAAATGTCTTCTTTTGTATTTAATAGAATAAAGATACACTGACAGCATTTTCATTTTTAGGTGGACTATCCCTTTAATGACAAAGTATATTAATTGTTCATGTTAGTTCATTGATGTTAACAAGATAACTTTTTGTAAAAGATATTTCTTTTTTCAGGTAAAGTCTCTGAGAGTTACACAATATTTTTAAATGCTTTAACCAGAGTCACATTGCTAACCCTTAATCTGTCAATAACAAAGAAAATCTAATTTTGAATTCAGACAATGTTTTGGAACAAAATAGACACCAAAATCTAAAAAATGTGACTGTAAAATCCAGACTAAAGTCTCATAATCTCATCATAAGATTTGGAGCATCAAAGTTAGATTTTTCTCATTGAAATGAGCTGGGTTTTCACAAGCAGGGTCACACATCTGTAATTGAAATGTTGTCATTTTTTTGCAAAACAGTTTATACAAAAAAAAAAACATGTTTTAACTCTTGGTTGGCAGATCATCAGTCATAAATACTGAACATTTTTGGTGCAATGTCTTTTGAGGTCAAGAAGAACAAGAATAAGCAGTTTTGACAGCATGCAAGCTTTGCGTCTTATATATTCCCCTATAGAGAAGCTCTTGTTTTGTTCAGGCTCATATAGAGGAACCACTTAATGTTTTCCTCCTCTCTTCACGTGAAGAACACAGAGTCCCATAGATCGCTCATCTCACTACGTCAATAAACCGTTTAACCTTTACTTAAGGTGCAGTGCTGTTTTCTTAAGCAGGCAGATGTCAAATTATTACCCTGACCCTGTCGAATGTTTTCTCTAGGGGGTCAACCCAGGTCAACATTTTGACAAACTGCAAATCTGTTGTTGGCTTGAAGCTTTTCTGTTGAAGGAATTTGCATGCCTTATCCATACGTGTATGTGTTAAACCTGTTATTTGTTTATTGATATACAGTATCAACATTTGAATCATAAATAACGTGCGAAGAAAGAAAAACTACTGTGATGTATACTTACAATTTTACTTTAGTTTCTTCTTTTGTCTTAAAATGTAATTTTATTATTATTTATTATTATTTTTTTCTTTTGATTTTGGGGAGAAATGTGACCTGTAAACACAGAGTGGTGATTCATACTTTACAGTGCACAAACATAACAGAAAAATAAAAAAGAGAAAAACATGTTTTCTTGAAAGTATATACTGTATTATTTGTAACCATTCCAGTCAATGACACCAGCAAATATTTACAGATGGCCTTTATCCCAGTATGCAGTTTTCATGTACCCGGTTACAGAAGTATTTCATGATAAAAAATATTGAAGACAAGAAAAAAGTATACAAATATTCCAGTTTCATTAAAGACTAACTATGACTAAGTTCACAACCTCACTCCTCAGTCACATATTATGTTCAGGTTAATATTTCTGAGCGTTCCGTGTGGTTGTCCTTACGTGTCCCCTATAGTAGAGCTGAGTTAACAAAGCTTAACTATTCAAATGAATATGCAAACGTAACCTTGACCTTAGGTTAGTGACTGTTTTCTTCTCTATTAATCTTCAGGGTCCGGTGTGAATGACCAGCAGCACAAACCTTTTCGTTTGTCATTTATTACTGACACATATTTCCACGTACATGACACAACTGAAAGTTTTAACAGGAAATGTAAGTTTGCTAAATCACTATGAGATCTCTGACCCTCACTATTCAACACAGTATCACGAGATAACATACCTATAGTCACGTAAATTTGTGAGTTTTTTCCTTGACACTGACACGTTTACATGAACATATCACACATTTCTGTTTACGTGTCATTGTCACATATTTGTTACTCAACTGTCCTATTTTCTTACCATTGTCACTTTGGTTTAGGGTTCGATTTGGTGTTTGCGTTACGATGTAACTTTAAAGCAACACTAACGAGTTTTTGCTCTTTTTACTCTGATTTAAGGAATTTTGAGGGTGACATGGTTGTTGGTGCCAGACGGGCCGGTCTGAGTATTTCACAATCTGCTCAGTTACTGGGATTTTCATGCACAACCATTTCTAGGGTTTACAAAGAATGGTGTGAAAAGGGAAAAACATTTAGTATGTGGCAGTCCTGTGAGCGAAAATGCCTTGTTGATGCTAGAGGTCAGAGGAGAATGAGCCGACTGATTCAAGCTGATAGAAGAGCAACTTTGACTGAAATAACCACTTGTTATAACCGAGGTATGCAGCAAAGCATTTGTGAAGCCACAACACGCACAACAGCAGAAGACCCCACCGGGTACCACTCATCTCCACTACGAATAGGAAAATGAGGCTACAATTTGCACAAGCTTACCAAAATTGGACAGTTACAGACTGGAAAAATGTTGCCTGGTCTGATGAGTCTCAATTTCTGTTGAGACATTCAGATGGTAGAGTCAGAATTTGGCATAAACAGAATGAAAACATGGATCCATCATGCTTTGTTACCACTGTGCAGGCTGGTGGTGGTGGTATAATGGTGTGGGGATGTTTCTTGGCACACTTTAGGCCCCTTAGTGCCAATTGGGCATCATTTAAATGCCACGGCCTACCTGAGCATTGTTTCTGACCATGTCCATCTCTTTATGACCACCATGTACCCATCCTCTGATGGCTACTTCCAGCAGGATAATGCACCATGTCACAAAGCTCGAATCATTTCAAATTAGTTTCTTGAACATGACAATGAGTTCACTGTACTAAAATGGCCCCCACAGTCACCAGATCTCAACCCAATAGAACATCTTTGGGATGTGGTGGAACGGGAGCTTCATGCCCTGGATGTGCATCCCACAAATCTCCATCAACTGCAAGATGCCATCCTATCAATGTGGGCCAACATTTCTAAAGAATGCTTTCAGCACCTTGTTGAATCAATGCCACGTAGAATTAAGCCAGTTCTGAAGGCGAAAGGGGGTCAAACACAGTATTAGTATGGTGTTCCTAATAACCATGGTTATTAATTGATGGTTGTGGGCGGGGCCTACGCAAAGTGACATCAGAAAACACCAACAGATTGTCTCACTGGTGAGGTTTACAGGAATAAAAAAAAGGAGTGGGCAAATTTTTAGGGTGGTTGTGTACACACATCAGTGACACACAATTATGCATTTAAAAAAGTGAATTCCTCATATTAGATGACCTTTAAACATAACAAATGTTATCCATTGAGTAGAGATGTGCTTGTTCTTCCGATCAGCGATATATCTTTTACACCATTTAAATGATTGAATATTGAAACAGAAGATTGATGTATTCACAAAACACAGCACATATCCCGATGGTTTAAGCATTACTTGTTTCTTGAAGTTTTTATAATGTGAGAAATCTCTGAGTAATGCTGAGATAAAGTGCGGATGCTTCATCACCATGGAAACAACAGAAATGATTACACACACGAGCTTCGCTTCACATACTGAAAGCCATCAGCATCAGATAAATATTTGAGTTTTACAAAGAGAAGAGACATCCAGCAACAACAAAGATGGTCCATCTTACAGGACGTTAAAAGCAGAAACATACAGACATGTTGATACTGAGTGTGATGGTTTATCGTCCGTAGAAGACCTTAATGAATCCTGTGGCAAGGTTTGCATGAAAATAAATCATGTGATGACTTAGTATTTGGCCAAACAAATCTACTCTGACTTCAGAAGACATATGGATGACTTGTATAATGCTTTAATGGCGAATGCCACCAGACTTAAAAGAGCTACGGTACGTGAAAGATCTTTTAAAATCCTCATTTTGGAAAACATAACATGATGAGGATGGGTAAATATGGACAGAATTTTTATTTTGGGTTGAAGTGCTTTTTAAAAAAAGTTAAAAGGCACCCATTATGGCTTTTTTACAAGATGTAATATAAGTCTCATGTGTGCCCAGAATGTGTCTGTGAAGTTTAAGCTCAAAATACCCCACAGATAATTTATTATAGAATGTCCAAAATGACCATATTTGGGTGTGAGCAAAAACGCGCTGTTTTAATGTCTTTACCTTTAAATGCAAATGAGCTTCAGCTCTTCACTACCTTACAAACAGATAGTACGCGCTTTTAGTTAAAATAGTTCTGATTAATACAGTCTGAGACAATAGTATCTAGTGGATAGAGTACGACTCGCTGAGGGTGGAAACTATGGTAATGCGGACTGTAACCCAAGATCGTTGCCCTGTTCAAGCTGCTTTATAACAATGCCCAGAGCTGTGTCCGCATCAACGGCAGAGACTCAGACTGGTTTCCTATCTCCAGTGGCGTTCGCAAGGGCTGCGTGGCCGCACCTGACCTCTTCAACTGCGTCATGACCATCTGATGTCCAGGGTCTGTGAGAGGGTTCCTGGAGTACGCTGACGACACCATCCTGCTCAGCGCGTCCTACAGCCAGCTGAGAGACGCTCTGGGCATATACAGAGAAGAGGCGGAGAATCTCGGCCTCCAGGAGAGCTGGACAAAAACCAAGTTCATGCATGTCGGTGACAGACTACATCCACCTTCCCTGCAGCTTGGCAATGACATCGCGGAGCCTGTAAAGAACTTTGCATATCTGGGATCCATAGTGACAGACAAGGGGGACCTAAAACCAGAGATAACCCGTAGAAGAGCCCTAGCTGCGTCAGCCCTGCAGTCTCTCTGGAAACCACTCTGGCGGCACCAGACTATCTCATGCAAGACGAAGCTTCGAATTTACAACTCAGCAGTACTCTCCATCCTGCTTTATGGCTCTGAGACTTGGCCCTTACACAAGACACTAGCTGCCAGATTAGATGGCTTTGATAGCAGGGCTCTCAGAACCATCGAGAACATCAGGTGGCCGCAGCGGGTTTCCAATCAAATTCTTAGAGCCCGCACGTGCCAGCCCAGAGCATCTTCCCTGGCGGCACAACGTCGTACCCGCTGGCTCGGCCATGTCCTCCGCCTCCCTTCTGACCATCCTACGATAGCTATTCTCCAGTTTGATCCAAGGGCCGCAGGCTGGAGACGTCCACGAGGTAAACCTCGCACCCGATGGCTTGACGTCCTTGCAGGCGATCTATAGAGTTGCTATAGAGGATGCAGAGCAGCTGGCACAAGATCGTCAGCACTGGCAACAACTGGTCCATCTGGTCGGCTCAACGCACAGGGATGGGACACCCCCCTACCCATCGCAGGAGCCAAATTGATTGATTGAAATTGAAACCTGTTGCAAACTTTTGTAAAGGTCTTTGTTCTGCTGAACACAAAGGAACATACAGTATTTTGAAGAACATTTGCAACAAAGCAAATTTGGGGCACTATTGACTTCAATAGTATTTTTTCTAATATGAAAGTCAGTAGTACCCCAAATCTGCTTTGTTACATTCTTTAAATTATCTTTATTTGTGTTCAGCAGAACAGAGAAACTTATATAGGTTTGAAACAACATCAGGGGTAATTAAATGATGGCAACATTTTCATTTTTGAGTGTAGGTTTTTATTTCATCTTGACTTTAGAGTTAAAAGCTTTATTCACGGCACAGCATTACAACATTTTACAGCTGTCATACAGAAAACTTCGATTTACCTCAAACTAGGGTCGAGGATTTTTTTTGAAAGGAAACAGAATATTTTAGGTGAAAAGCCCAAAGCTCTCTGTGTGAAGACAAAAGTCATTCTGGTTCAAATAAAAGCATCCATAATAAAGCACATGGTAAGGGAGGCAACTTTGAAAATATGGTATTGATTGCTGTTGTGCATTTGAACATTTCACCTGAGATATAGATGATATATGTTAGATCTGTTTCTCTGGGTTTGTGTTCTAGGTCTCGTCTGATCTCTGTGTCTTCGGCTTCGTCCTCAGCTGAACTCAGTGCAGCGGTATACGCCTGTCAGACAAAGGAGCTGCTCAGGAACAGAACAGAAAACCGCAGGGTACGCAAGGATGGCCAAACTACGGTGATGTTGCTTATCTGTGGCCAACCGAGCGTTAGCGCCTCCCCGCTGAGCGACCCTCGGGCGAGAGAACAGACGCACAACATGGGCATGAAGACGCTTTCATGTCCTGCAACAGTTTAAAGCTAAGCAGGTAAACAAGGGTGTTTTACAAAGAAAACACAGCTTGGTGATAGGCTAAATGAGATCAACAAAAGTATCTTCTAAGTTATTTACTTAAAACATAACCAGAAAAATCTATATAACTTATGCACTATGTTGCAAGTCTTATGAAGACTCCACAGTGTAAAGATCAGACTTCTCGTTAGCTGAGAGCATGGATCTGACTATTTGTAAGTCCAGGGTGTATATTGGACTGCTTGTCAGTCCAGAGCGTAGATAGGAGTATTCGTGAATCCAGAGCATAGACCGGAGTATTTGTGAGTTCAGAGCGTAGATGGGAGTATTCATGAGTCCAGAGCATAAATCTGAGTATTCGTGAGTTCAGAGCGTAGATTGCAGTATTCGCGAGTCCAGAGTGTAAATAGGAGTATTTGTGAGTCCAGGGCGTAGATCGGAGTATTAATAAGTCCAGAGCATTGATCAGAGTATTAATGAGTCCAGAGCATTGATCAGAGTATTCGTGAGTCCAAACAGTAGATCAGAGTATTTGTGAGTCCAACGCGTAGATTTGAGTATTTGTGAGTCCAGAGTGTAGATCAGAGTATTTGTGAGTCCAGAGCATAGACTGGAGTATTAATGAGTCCAGAGCATAGATCGGAGTATTCGTGAGTCCAGAGCGTAGATTGGAGTATTCGTGAATCCAGAGCATAGACCAGAGTATTTGTGAGTCCAGAGCGTAGACCAGAGTATTATTGAGTCCAGAGCATAGATCGGAGTATTTGTGAGTCCAGAGCGTAGACCAGAGTATTATTGAGTCCAGAGCAAAGATCGGAGTATTAATGAGTCCTGAGAGTAGATTGGAGTATTCGTGAATCCAGAGCATAGACCAGAGTATTCGTAAGTTCAGAGCATAGACTGGAGTATTAATGAGTCCAGAGACTCGACTGGAGTATTAATGAGTCCAGAGCATAGATCAGATTATTCATGAGTCCAGAGCATAGACTGGAGTATTAATGAGGCCAGAGCATTGATCGGAGTATTTGTGAGTCCAGAGAGTAGATCAGACTATTCATGAGTCGAGAGCATAGACCGGAGTATTCATGAGTCCAGAGCATAGACCAGATTGTTAATGAGTTCAGAGCATAGATCGCAGTATTCGTGAGACCAGAGAGTAGATTGGAGTATTCATGAGTCCGGAGAAGCGATTGGATTATTTGTGAGTTCAAAGAGTACATTGGAGTATTTGTGAGTCCAGAGCATAGATTGGAGTAGTTGTGAGTCCAAACCGTAGATCAGACTATTCGTGAGTCCAGAGCGTAGATCAGACTATTCATGAGTCCAGAGCATAGATTGGAGTATTCGTGAGTTCAAAGTGTAGATCAGACTATTCATGAGTCCAGAGCATAAATTGGAGTATTCGTGAGTTCAAAGCGTAGATCAGACTTTTCATGAGTCCAGAGCATAGACCAGAGTATTCATGACTCCAGAGCGAATAGATTGAAGTATTCATGAGTCCAAAACGTAGATCAGACTACTTGTGAGAGTATTCATGAGTCCAATGTGTAGATCGGAGTGTCCGTGAGTCCAATGGGTAGATCGGAGTATTCGTGAGTACAGAGCATAGATCTGAGTATTCGTAAGTCCAAACACAGATCAGAGTATTCATGAGTACAAAATGTAGATCAGACTATTCGTGAGTCCAGAAAATAGATGAGTATGCGTGAGTCCAGAAAATAGATCAGAGTATTCGTGAGTCCAAAGCATAGATAGCAGTATTCGTGAGTCCAGAGCGTAGACCAGAGTATTAATGAGTCCAGAGCAAAGATCAGAGTATTAATGAGTCCTAAGAGTAGATTGGAGTATTTGTGAATCCAGAACATAGACCAGAGTATTCGTAAGTCCAGAGTGTATACCGGAGTATTAATGAGTCCAGAGCATAGAACGGAGTATTCGTGAGTACTGTAATATTAATGAGTCCAGTGCATAGATCAGATTATTCATGAGTCCAGAGCATAGACCAGAGTATTCGTGAGTCCAGAGCATAGATCAAAGTATTCGTAAGTCCAGAGAGTGGATCGGCGTATTTGTGAGTCCAAAGCGTAAATCGGAGTATTCGTGAGTCCAGAGCGTAGACCGGAGTATTAATGAGTCCAGAGCATAGATCACAGTATTCATGAGTCCAGAGAGTAGATTGGAGTATTCATAAGTCAAGATAAGAGATTGGATTATTTGAAAGTTAAGAGAGTACATCGGAGTATTCGTGAGTCCAGAGCATAGATTGGAGTATTCGTGAGTTCAAAGCGTAGATCAGACTTTTCATGAGTCCAGAGCATAGACCGGGGTATTCATGACTCCAGAGCGTAGATCAGAGTATTCATGAGTCCAAAACGTAGATCAGACTATTCATGAGTCCAGAGAATAGATCAGAGTATTCATGAGTCCAAAGTGTAGATCGGGGTATCCGTGAGTCCAGAGCATAGATCTGAGTATTCGTAAGTCCAAACACAGATCAGAGTATTCATGAGTACAAAATGTAGATCAGACTATTCGTGAGATGAGTATGCGTGAGTCCAAAGCGTAGATAGGAGTATTCATGAGTACAAAACATAGATCGGACTATTCGTGAGTCCAGAAAATAGATCGGACTATTCGTGAGTCCAGAAAATAGATCAGAGTATTCGTGAGTCCAGTGCATAGATTGGACTATACCGGAAACCAGAACAAAGATCAAACTATAAAAGAGTCCAGGTCATAGATCAAACTATATGGGAGACCAGAGCATTGATCAGACTCCTCTTCAGTTGAGAGTGTGGATCTGACTCCTTGTGAATCCATAGAGTGGATCAGACTCCTCATAAATGGAGAACGAGTCCAAAGCATGGATCAGACTCCTCATATTCCAGTTGTTTGGTAAAGTATTTCTCATCTCCAGCAGGGAGTTTTGTGAGTGTGTCAGGAATACACACAGGCCACACAAGCATCAACTAAATTAGTTTTAGCTGGGCCTCACATTTACCTTGTTGATGCTGTTATGTATCTTCCGTGCACAATAGAGTTCATTCTGCAGAATAATGAGATTTGATGAAAGCCCTGGCCTTTGCCTTTTATAACACACTGTGATTATGTCGAACCAGAGTAACATTATTACTGCGTTTCCTTTGCCCCATTTTTAATTGTAATGTAGGACAAAAAAATGGAAAAGTGCTTTTTGCTGAGCAATAATTTTGTGGGGTAGAGGGCTGTACATTGCAGCAGAACATTTTAATGGATTGATAAGCTCATGAAGAAACACTGTCAGAAGTAAATTAGGCTTTTTTGTTTCCAGACTGTAAGCTACCCAGGTTCTTTAGACGCTTGTATAATTGGCCAGTGTTCTTGTTGCATAAGGAGGCGGGGGTGCATGCCGGGTTTAATTATAAAGAAAAGAACAAAAGAAACATTGAGGTGTTATTGTCGAGTCTCAGAGCAAGTTAATTCCTAGAATGAATTTTTCCCCTCCATATGCCGAACCGACCCTGGCAAAGCTAAACACACATGCATTTTCAATTTTATGACTATTTGTGCAAAAAAGTCCTGCAAAAGCAAAAGTGAAAGTAATGTTATGCATGAGGGAATGTAATGATTTAGCTCTGAAAGCATATGAAACGGATACATCAACAAAAAAACAATGATTATAGATCAATGCAGATATACAAATTATACAGCAGACAGTATGCTCCACACAGAGATCTGATATCTTTAGATGTATACAGCTGTTGTCTTTGGTACACATGCACACAGTTTCCGTGGGAGCTTTGCAGCGATGTTGCCAACGTTCTTATAGATTTATGTTATGTCTGTTATATGCATCAACAGGCCAAAAGAGAAAGTCATACAAACTTTAGAAAAACATGCATGTTTTAAAGACAAGTAATATATTTAAAAACGTAATGCAAAGTGAATGTCATTTTTGGTTGCATATTGAAGTGGCATGACTGTTTCTGAAGAGTGCTCACAATTAAATTAAATCTACTTTTACAAACCGTTATTAATGCTGGATGTGGACAAAAGATGACACAAACACTAATGAAGTACCTCAAAACTTCAAGTTGCGTTACCTGCAGCTGCCGCTAGATGACGCCATTAATCAGCAGATGAGCAAACTCCAAATAAAGTTACTATAGATTAAATATTGCACATATAGGCCTACTACATGCATTATTTTACTTAAGTGATACTGCTACTTCCCTTTGTTTATTTTCATATGGCAAAGTTAATAGGACTTTTAAATACAAGGACAACAAAAATGACTCTGTGAATTAAAATTAACTATAAATATAAATTATATGGCCGATTAGCCAACCACCATTTAAGTCTAAAACTGCCTTATTTTACCTGAATTTGTCCTAAAATCATTAGTCTGAATTAAATTTTATATATATATATATAAAATTTATTATTTTACTATTTATTAAAGTGTTTTACAGTTCACCTAAGTCTACTGTATACCAGTGGTCTCCAACATAGTGCCCGTTGGCACCGGGTTGCCCGCACGGAGTTTGTGAGGTGCCCGCCAAAGCACATTCAATAGCCCCAATTTTAATATTTATTTATTACATTTTTTTATATCTGTTTGGCTTCTTTTATGTATGCTAACATTTTAAAGAATGATAAACCATATCAACAATTAAAAACAAAAACGTTTTAAGTAGACTATATATAAAAAATGAAGACCACCAGATTCAGGGTTCCCACACCTTAGTTAACTTCAAATCCACGGACGTTTCAAGGACTTTCCAGGTCCAATATCCTCAAATTCAAGGACTAAATGTGGGGACACATTTCAAGTAAGAGCAAGGTTACATTGTGTTACCTTTTAAGATACATTGTTTCAATTTCCTTTTGAGGGAACTCCCGCTGCGTCACTGCGGTGACAGTTTGGGGACGCCTCCAGGGGTAAGTGCATCTGAATGTGTATATCAAATTCAACCAATGGTAAGGCTTAACTACAAAGACAGGGTGACACGGGATTAAGGAAGTATGTCACTATCTGAAATATTGCTAAAGACGGCGTTACAGGGACGCAGGAAGTATGGCAAGAGAGACGCAGCGTCTCGTTCCCTTCTCAGGGAACAAGAGTTACATACGTAACCCGAGACGTTTTCATGTGTCAAACACAACTATGCAAAAAAGCCTTTTGGTATGAATCAACATTCACATACAGAAGATATAAACATTTAAAGTGAATAGTTTAGCACGTGTGCTTAAAAAGTCTAGAATTTTTATGATATTATTCTACACTACACAGGGAATAATATGGATTTTTTTCCCAGAAAACTTCTTGCATAAAATAGATTCAAGCACTTTCAATGACCTGTATCTATGTATGTATATTTTCAAAAACTTCCCAGGGCCTTGAATTTTTTCCTCCAGATTCACAAACTATCAAGGATTTCAAGGACCCGTGGGAACCCTGCAGATTGTTTTAGCCCTCGCTCACAAAAAGGTTGGAGACTCCTGCTGTAAATGCTGTGTACAATAACTGAGTACTCACCTTTATTTTAAGTAAAATTCAATATAATTTACAATGGCTTTTGTATGATGTTGGCATGAATTGTCCCCCGAATGAGATCTTTATAAATAGATACAATAAAATACCATAATAAATCCCATCAAATACATTTATGACATCTGTCATGAGAGCGTCCCGACAGGCGCTGACCTCAGAATCCCAACTGTGACCTCATACACGGCAAAAACCACCATGTTCACGGGAAACGCTCGCAAGCAGTTTATCCCGAGACTTTTGAAGAAGATTGTCGGCCCTTCGGTACGTACAGTCTCAGTAACACAGTGAACGAATCCTCTGTATCTTTTCTGCTCACGGACTCCATCCATCTGCAAACGGGCTTTGATCACATCCATAGGCGTCCCGACAGACCAGCCGGCCATTCCCGCAACACCGCCAGCAAACAACACCGCGCTCCAATCTGTCAATATGACCACACAAATAATGGGTCAGGTCAGTATGTCACGGTAAAATCATCACATATGACATTTCATTATACCTTTAATTAAAAAAGATTGATCACACTGGAGTTTACTGACTAAAGTCTGTCATCACAACACAAGATTGTGCACTTTATTAGTAAGTCATATGAGTCATGTGACTTTAAAAGCTTCAAAACATAATGCAGAAGTCACATTTTTCATCCGAATTTTATTCTGCGGTTGGTTTGACTCACCCGGCTGCTTCTGTCCTGGTTTGGTAAGTTTTGAACATAATGTGTCGTATGTCAGGAAGTATGTGGCGTAGGACGGTCCGTCCCTGCAGGCCAGAGGAAGTGCCCCTTTGTAAAGTCCTAAAATTCCCTCCTCTCTAACAACAGTCAGCAGACAGTGGATCGGTCCACGATATTTGGGTTTCGGACAGTTAAATCCACATCCCTGGCCCTCGGTTTGACACTGAAGTCGAACTTTTACGATGTCACCGGGTGACATCACAGAAATCTGTGTATGAACATCGATACATGACACTGACTGATCATAATGTCATTCTCCACCTGAATGCTACATTGTTTCTATCATGCTAAACAAGTTACTGTTAAGCCATAACATCATCAATCTTAAATGTGACCCTGTCTGTGAAAAAACTTTTTTTGTGATTTACTAAGATCATCCTAAAAACATTGTGTGAAAATATAACCTTGATATCCTTAATATAAATTTAGTGGATCTCAACAGTCCACAGTTTCAATGCAGCCCCAAAAGGCTCTAAACGATCCCAACTGAGGCACAAGAGTCTTAACTAGTAAAACGATTATCATTTTCACCAAAAGCTTTAGATTAAGAACTTTAATGCTGCGTTTATGCTGCGTTCACACCAACCGCTGTAGAGGCGTCAAGCGCGAGTGATTTAAATGTTAATTTAATGTAAAGACGCGTTGATGCGCGTCTGGAGGTCTCGCGGCGTGAATGAGGCATTTAGCACTTCACGGTATACATGATTCTGCCTCATTCGCTCGTCTAGTTCGCGTGAATTGAGAGTTGCCACGGCAAACGCGCGAGTTGAACATTTTTAACTTTGCCAGAAAAACGTGCCGCGTTATCCAATCAGGAGCTTGCTCTAGTTGTGACGTGATTACAGGAAGCGAGCAGATCGCAGAAGCCTCTTCCATGACACGAATTTCCGCGTGAATGTCTCTGACTAGAATTTCACACGCAGCTTTCAGCCAAACTGTTCAAGCGGCAAACTAGGCGCGGTTGACGCGATTTTGACCCTCATACGCGACTGGTGTGAACCCACGTTCACACCAGCCACGTTAGAGGCGTCAAGCGTGAGTGATTTCAATGTTAAGTTAATGGGAAGATGCGTTGACGTGCGTCTGGAGGTCTTGCGGCGCGAATCGAGCATCTGGTGCGGACCACGTGAATGGTGCTTTTTGTGCATTTTGACGCGAATTTGTGGCTGACGCCCGAGTTGAAAAATTTGAACTTTGGCAGATTTTCACGCCGCGTTAACCAATCAGAAGCCTGCTTGCTGCTGTGCCGGCAGCGCCACCTGGAGTCACTCATTCAACATGGAGGAACACTTGATATTGTCAGTGAGCAGTCACCCGGCCGGAGCTATATGACACAAGTTCTTATTTCTATAGAGACAGGAATAAAAAGGACCTCGCTTGGAAGAGTGTCAGTGAGGACATTGGGCAACCTGGTAAGTTGTAATACACATTTCACTTTTGAGTCACGTGATGTTCGACCCACGGCATTCCCACCGTTTTTAAACTATTTTCCCTCAATAGTAAGGTTACCAAATACAAACCGGTAACTCTCTCAATTAATGCACGATCAACATCAGCCATCTTGCAAACAGACAACCGCATAGAGACAGAGCGCAGTTATGCAAATTTGAAAACCACGCCCACCGGGGGGGAAAGCGATCCAACCGTCTCCATTGACTTTGTCTTGCGAGAAGCCGCCTCCTTGTCATTTCTGGCTTATAACAAAAAACTGAATAATGCCTAAAAGCTGCTGTGTGACAACATGCACAGCCAACAAGCCAAAGAACCCAGAAATAAGTCTCTACAGGCCGTCGAGCCGTAAAACCCAGTCTTCAAGGAGAACAAAGTGGATCGCCGACCACGCCTCCCCACAGTGGACGCAGTTCTATTAATAGAAGTACTATGAAAAGTTGCCTGTATCCATTTCTGTGTCTTTAAACGCTCGTCTCTTGGGGTCGACAGCTTATAAAAACTTATTTACAGATTAAACTTAAAAACAGAATAATACCTAAAAGCTGCTGTGTGACAAGGTGTACATCTAACAACCCAAAAAAAACCAAATACGTTTTTATAAGCTTTCAACTTCAAAAAAACGAGCGTTTAAAGACACAGAAATGGAAACAGGCAACTTTTCATAGTACTCCTATTAGTAAAACTGCGTCCAATAGGGGGAAACGTAGTCGGCGATCCACTTTATTCTCCTTAAAGACTGGGTTTTACGGCTCGACAGCTTATAAAAACTTATTTCTGTGTTCTTTGGCTTGTTAGCTGTACATATTGTCACACAGCAGCTTTTAGGCATTATTCAGTTTTTTGTTATAAGCCAGAAATGACAAGGAGGCGGCTTCTCGCAATACAAAGTCAATGGAGACTGTTGGATTGCTTTCCCACCCGGTGGGCGTGGTTTTCAGGTTATGACGCGCTGCGCTCTGTCTCTATAGCACTTGCCCCTCCCACAAGAAGCGGATTTTGCCTCTGACGCGCATCAAATGCTTGCTTTTTCCGCGCGTCTACTTCTTTCTAGACACGCGAATGCATTCAAAATGTTCAAGCAGCAAACTAGCTGTGGTAGACGCAATTTTGACGCCTTAAATGCGGCTGGTGTGAACCCACGGTTAAACCACAACTTCTCATATTGAACTAGCCGTTTGCTGCCCCAGCACGACCCCACATACTACACAATCACGTGGAAAGGGCGTTACATATGTGAATCGCACACTTGTGGATTAATTAGACATTAACTAGTATCACACATACAACAACGTCAGAACGGTCCTCTTTTGCACACTTGTAAACACTGGAGCGGTAGTTTCACATACGTCATGCGTGACCTTTCGACGGGATTACGTAATATGCAAGGTCGCGCTGGCGCATCACACGGCCAGTGCAAGACAAGAACTTGTGGTTTAAAAGTTTTTTGTTTTTGGCAAAAACTATGATTGTTTTGCTAGTTAAGACTGGGATCGGCCTTTGAAGCTGCATTGAAACTGCAAACTGCCGAGGTTCACCAAAGTCCACTATATGGAGAAAAATCCTGGAATGTTTTACTCAAAAAAAAAAAAAACTACAATTTTTCTCGACTGAACAAAAAAAGACATATACATCTTGGATGACATGGGGGTGAGTAAATTATAATTTTTTTATTAAAGTGAAATATATTCCTTTAAGTGTGTCAGTAAGTGTGTCAAAAAATCCTCTGACCTGCGTCACACCACCTGCCAAACCTGCCAGGAAAATATCCAACTTGGTGTTGGGAGCACCAGGCCCATGGATCTGACTGAAACACTGCAGGCAGTTTCGATAGGTGCCGAACACCAGAGACGAGGTCATGGATATAGTGGTGACAGGCAAAACCATTCCTTTAAAAAACCCATGAAGCTGGAGAATGGCAACAGAGGAAGAGAAATGAATGAAACGGGTGTGCCAAAACTACATGTTTACATTTGATAAAGAACTGAACTTTAAAGTGGGGGTCTAAAGCTGTGTCATGCATTCTGACTTATTAACTCATTCTTATTTTTTAAAATTGGCCGCCAGCATTTTTGTGATTTTCACAAAATGCCTTCCAGGAAAATGTTCTTCTATAAATATATAAACATACAATATAATTAAAATAAAAGAACAGATCCTTTTCTTTAAACAAATGGGAAAAAAGTTTCATCCTATCTTCATTTGTTCTATTTTTATCACCTCTTAAATTATTTTTTTCGAGGGTTTCTTCGAAAATACCAAATTCTAAGCAAAATACTAAAATAATTGTATTTTTGTAAAGGACTTTTGTTAAAGATCAGTTTTTAGAAGGATGATCAAAACATACATGGAGTTTAAAATGTAGAATTAGTTGTTGCTTCAGTTTTTTATAAATTGGGTAAGAGCCCCATCTAGTGGATACTATCAGAATTATAGATTACCAAAGGCAAAGTGTCAAAAAAGCAGTTGGATGTGTGATGGAGTATTTCTGTGCCGAATGCACGTCACCAGGGTTTGTAGAGGTTTCTAAAAGTTTTTTCGAACATGCAAGATTCATACGTAACAATCTTGCTTTATTTCTTTTATCTGCAATTTCAGTGCAGGAAGTACAGTGAAAGTCCTTATATGGGCATTTCACCCGGAATAGCGCAAGCACGCACCAACCCAGAGCTGGCACGAAACAATGGATATAGTTTGTTTATCGAGGGTAGAAGTGCATATAATGTAAACAACACAAACATGTCGTAAATCATGAGTTATCCAGAGATAGTGGAATAATGTTTTGCGTGTGTTGCTTGCTCATGACTCACTCCACCCACGGTACACACGGTACTAGTAGTAGTACTATTTAAATAAAAGTCTTATAAATCTGATAAAACTAAAGACTCTTCGCAGATATAAAGGATGTTATACTACACTATAGGTACTCTGCATATCTATATATAGAAAAAAATACCTGCAATACGCAAATTCGCCTGAAAAAGAAGTGCTTATACGCTGTATACCTGCGTATACCCTAGACTACAGCACTGGGTACTCAAGTTTATTATTAGATGTGCAGAAATGCTGTGTGTTATTTGACATTCAATACTAAAGGTTTGGTTTGTTCAAATTACTAACCATATGAATGAACAAAAGTAATAATGACACAACTAACATAGCATTTAAACAAATGTAAAGTTCTTACCCCTTCATTTCTTATCGTTGTTTTGATACACTGCCAGATTCCAGTGAACTGTTTTTGAGTTTGGATTCGGACCTGAACAGGTGTCACATAACCACACACATTATATTATCTTTTATATTTAGCTTCAATAATGACACTTTCAAATGAAGATATTTAATGCAATATAAGTATTAAAGAGATGAGAGTATACTGTATAAACAGTGTTCAAATTATGTCAAAGATTATGAGGGGTCCCCTAGCTAAGCCCCACCCCCCGACCAAGCCCCTCGTGTCATTATAGGGTTGCCATGATTTCACAAAGACGTGATCTTGGATTAACGTTTTAATTAAAAAAACTCAAATTACCCCTAACTTAAACTAAGCATTTTACCCCTCAAATAGTATGAAATAATAGTTTGATACGATTTTTTTAAAGCCCCTAACTCAATCCTAGATCTAACAAACTGTCAATTCCTCCAGAAAACCGCGTGAGGCGCACTTGAGAGTTTACATTTATACAGAAAACGTTTGGATTAGTTTATTGCAAAATTGGGACAAATAATGGACAGTATCGCTTTGCGGCATCAAAGCACAAGAATTTTAAATTCATGTAGTATTTTAATTGTAATCAGGGGACCCCCCCAATTTATATTTTTGTGCTTTATTCCTCAATGCTTTTACGGGGTCTGGGACCCACCAGCCCCCCCTCATTTCGAACACTGCATATATTTAATATAGTATGTAAGTGTTGCGATAGATTACTTTTACAGTATCCAGTGGATAGCCAACAGCCACTCCGCAAGCACCTGTAAGACAATAACAGTAAATTAGTCTCCTGCTCATGTATGATACATGGATTAAACACAATAAACTGAATAAGTGTACAAATGCTGTCACTGGGACATTACCCCTTAAAAATGTCCTATTATGTAGCATTTACGTACCAATACGTACCTCTGAGGTACCAATAGGTGTACTTTTTATTTCTGACAGTGCAGCAGAATAACATTGCAGTAAGTCTCAGTCATAGCTCAATTCATTGTATTGCTTAATAATAAAAATTAATTGATATTTTTACTTTGCTGCTATCTCTGCTTTTGACATAATAATAATAATGTAAACAAACAACAAAAAATATATTTTATTACTATTTTCATTGTGATAAATTATTACTTTTATTAAACAATTATTATTACTATTAAATAAATAGTTATATTATTACTAATAAATTATCTAATGCATCATAACAGATTATATAAGGTATTAAAATGTCATTATTTTGAGCTAACACGAGGTCATGTAGTTCAGTGCTTACGTCATACTTTACCTTGACTTTGAATAAACACTGTATTCTGCCAAATGCATACATGTAAAATTAGCTTTTTAAAATATTGTATAAACTATACGTATTGTGCCTACATACAGACTGTACTTTACACAAATACTTTTTTTCTGTCAAATAAACGGACCCCAATGAATGTAGCAAAAGCTATAGCATATCATATCATTACCATACAAGAATATATAACTACCTCCAACTGATCCAGCAAGAAAGTCGGCCAAATGCATTCTCGTTCCTGTTAGTTAATGTCATTGTTGTTCTTGTTATGTATAACTAGAGTTGCAGTACATAGCTGAAACATTACTTGCTGAAGGTTCAACGCAGACTGGCACGTGTTTGTTGTTTTGTAACTCGTCCCTCAGCCTCACGTGGTTCCGTTGAGAGCTGCTGTAGTTTGATCATACATAAGCTATTCATATTTAAAGTAACAACAAACGAAAGTGTACAGTAGGACACAATGTGCATCTTGTCAACCAAATGCAAGCTCTTTATCACTTCTTTTCTGTGAGCTCATTTTAATATTTAGCTGTACGTAACATTTTACTTTAGGTACTTAATTTGAAAAGATGACAAATGCATTACAGAGTGAATACTTAAAAATGATGATGCAATACTGCAGAGAAATTACGGCTTCGGTGCGCACTTTTGATTCGTCAACGAAGCATTCATTTGAGCCGATTCTCATGTGCAATGATTCAGTTGAACTCATTCAAAAAGCGTTGACTATGGTGTACTTTCGAGATCTAAACTGTAAATTATTTGGAAAAAAAACGACAACATTTTTGGTAGGAATAGCAATACAAACTAACTAACTAACTAACTAACTAACTAACACAAATCCAACCAATATGATTAAATACTAGCAGTTCATAACTATCTAAATAAAAATCGTATCTAAATCGTCTTAAATTACTATATTGAGGAATCTTTTAATTTTTTGCCTTACTCTTGAAAACTGTTTTTTAAACGAATCGGTTAGTTCGGACGGTTAGTTTGGATAAAATGACTCTCCTGAACACCAGTCCTACTACGGCAAAGGCGTGTCTCATGAATATTAATCATTCAGTTTGCCGCTTTCCCGTGACGTACAATAATGAAAGGCTTAAATACTGAATATTAATTAGATGTGAAAACGTGCGACGATAACCATCCAATAGAATAAAAGCATCTCTGATGAATATTAATAACACTCCTTCGCCATAGTAAGACCCGGAAGCGCGAGTGACGCCAGCACCAGGACCAGAAATCCTCTTAAAATCCGTGAGTCGCGATTGGGCGCACGCACACACACCTCCTACCGATACCAGTCCTTCCAGGGCCCGGTACACAAATAGACAGTGAGCCGAGCAGGTGCTAGTTAATGTAGTAGGTGAAAATTTACACTAGAGTCTGGTTTAATATACAGTTGGCGCAGACTTCACCCTGACAAGTCGCTCGGTGCTTCTACGTCATCGCGTGCTTGAATGAATTACATTACGTGGAAGACCGCTGAAATTTAACGCCAGTTCATCACAGGACGGGCCCGAGAAACTAACCGATCTTATAAATCGATTAAAACCGAGTTATCTGTGCTATAAATCGGAAGTGTAGGTGCTCTGGACTCAGTTTAAATCAGTGATGGACTTCCTCGCTGGCTGCATGGGAGGTGAGTGAAAGACCTCGTACAGTATATGCGAGTTTCATATCTGATAAGTGAATGAGTAGATTAGGACTAAGTTAAGCTGGTTAAGGTGCTAACCCACGTCTAATGTGACAGGAAGACTGCATTTGATTCTGTAGTATGTTTGATTGTATTTTTTATGTGCACGTGCATTGAAGTACACAGTTTGCATCCTACTGTATGCATGTGTGTAAATTATTTATCGATTATGTATTGAATTTGAGCATTTTGTCACATAATTACACAGTTAGAATCAATTGTCAAATTATTTATAGTGTAACAGGAAGCCACGTCATTAGGTGACAGTGAGACACGTGACAACACATTGTGTTTATTCTGTTTATTAATGAAGTACAAAAAGTCTAATAAATCTGCACATGATAAGAAACAAAAATCTTCTATTTTATGTTGCAACAATTTAATAATATTATTATTTTATTTTTATATAATTTCTTTAAAATCATTTTAAAAAATAACATTGGAAATTATGTTATTTATTTAATTTTAAGTTTTGTTTACTTTATTGTTGGTTAAGTTAAAACAACAACTGTATCTTTTCTTTATTGTTAAACATAATCACTGTTGAGTAGGGCTGTGCATTTAATCGTTTTTTTTCCTTCAATTTTAAACAACTACAAAAGCAAGATAATCGAGTTAAAACAATTATTGTGCAATTAAAATGATGACTGTTAAAAGATTAATCGCATACAAAATTTGTGTTTGCATAATATATTTGTGTATTTGTATATATTTGTTAATGTGTACACTGCACACAGATATATTATGAAAAAAACCCTGTTTATTTTGTATGTGATTAATCGTGATTAATCTTTTGACAGCTAAATTAAAATTTAAATCGCATGCCACTGGACCGATGTGTTTGTAAGGCACTTCTGAAGGCACCACTGCTTTCTATTGCAACACTTGTTTTATAAAAAGATTAAATGAATTCTTGTTTTCAAAGTCATTGAGTAATGATTATGAGTAGTGTTAAATAATCGCGATTATGAATAAATAAATAAATAACCGTGATTAGTATTTTGCCCATATTAGAGCAGCCCTAGATCAGAGTTGTGACACAACACACAACACAGGATGTTACATTGTAACTGATTGATTTGGTCATAGTACACTTTAAAGAAGTTACAATTAGTAACACATTCATCTGTGTGTTTACATTATCCAGTTTTCTGCTTTCTAAAGGCAACATTTGTATTTAATTTTGTTCAGTTCTGAGCGTGTCGGCACATGTACGGCTATAAATGTTATGAGTCTTATGTAATAAGTCTTTATTTCATTTTCATCAACAAACTGAATAACACACATGCACAGAAATAAACATCACACTTCACATTTAATTTTCAAACCATCAGTAGACATCTTTGTAGGATCAATCTATTCTCTTGCGTAAAACATGCTTAAGCTACTGTGAAGTGCAGTTCCTGGAAGGGCCCAGAATAGCCCCCTCCCAACAATCTGCACATGTCCTGTGAAACGTAAAGGAATCCACACACCCCTGTGTTGGCCAATCCCATTCAGCGGTGCTGGCAATGCGTCTGTCTAAGCCGGTTGTGTTTCATTTTAGTAACATGAAGACACGGTCTTTCATAAATGTTGTTGTTCTCGCAGGTGTCATTATGAGATGAATGCGTCATGGCTGAGCTTTAGTCTGGCTAGGCTAAGCTGCCCTTAAGTGCTAGTCTTATTGGTCCTGCCATGCCAACGCCTTCATCTTGACAGCCCACCCATCAGAATGCATGTAAAGTCCAGTGAACTGAGTTCAACTGTGTGCATGGTCATTGGTGTCCTTGGAATTGTGTGCAGTGTAAACCCCATGACATGAAATATCCTGTGACGCACTGAAAAACTTTGGCCAATACCTGTAGGAATTTCTAGTCCTATATGGGCAAAAGATTGTAATGCAAAAAAAAAAAAAAAAATTAACCCATATTTCCAATCTGCCTGATTTTTTTAAAGATTTATTACACAAAATTGGATTCAAAATGCAATTGCATTGTATTTCTAATAAATCAGATTTTCTTTATTTTTTTAGGTGCCGCCGGTGTCCTCGTTGGACATCCGTTTGATACGGTTAAGGTGAGTAAACGCCAAGAGATGCTGTCATCTAACCTGATGTTGTCTATGCACATTACTCGAAACAGCGAGCCAGTAAACAGTTTTGACTGCTATTTTGGGTTGATGTTTAATGAAGGATGTTGCTACATATCTATTTCATTTTGAACCCTGTTACTTGAGATCTGCTTCAGTTGCTAAGTTTGTTGAAGCCGGTGTAATGCATGTTCACTGGAAAGCATACAGTATCTTATATATCTGTATTAAAACTAAAATGAGTTACACTAAACTTTTCTATATATCAGTGCTTTTAAAACAGTCCAACAGTGTTTCCCAACCTCCCCCCCAATATATATTTGACAATCTGAGCCCCCTCATCCATCTTTCAGTTTGATTTTGCTGTTATGATGACAAGCACGTGAGATGGTGTAAGGAAAATTAAAATAATTATTTTACACAAGAAAATATTTTAACTATCTTATCTTGGCATTGTAGGCCAATTTTAAACAATGTGACTTTTGAAAGGTGGCACGAAACCCAACAAATCAAGCTGATTATTTTCATGACGGATCTGCCACTCTTTTGAACTCAGCATCGGACAAAAGTTACTTTTCTACAGAAAGTAGAAGTTTAGTCATTATTTCAAAACCAGCTTGACTTTTGTGTTTAGTAGATGAATGACAAAAAGTCATGCGGGTGGGGAAGTGAACTATTTTACATAATCCCATCGTATTATTTCTTATAAATTCATGCAAAACTTATTCAAGCTGATAAGTTTTATATGTCGACTTCCCAGTGTAGTACAACAGAAACCACTTAAAACAAAAGCTTTTAATATGATATTTATACACCAAGATATGAAATAAATACAAAACTTCTCTCTGAATTTTTGGATGAAATATGACCCCGCCTGTGAAAACCCGGTTTTAACATAAAATAAAGTAGAGAACATTAGAAAATATGATCTTGATATCTTTAATACTGGCTAAATAAATGCATGCCAAAGATTTGATGAATTTCATTCAAGCTGAGATTCTCCTGTTTCAGTTATATTTGACATACATGTATAGGAAAATTGTAGAAATCTTGTAAAACAGGTTTATTTATATAATGTGCATGTCCAAAAAGCAGAAAAACATGGAAATTGCGATTTTTTTTTCGATTAATCATACTTTGTTTACGTGGTTGATTCAATATCGATTCTCAAAGGCCACGAATCGGTTTTATTTTCATATTTATTACCGCAAACATTGAACGTAAGTTTAACGTTAATCTAAATACTAGTCTTCTCCACTCGACTGTTCTGACTTTTTCAGCATACATTTTTCATCTTGCATCATAATTGTATTGTATTTAACATAATTTTAAGCATTTGAAAATTAGAGATGAGTTCTGTTTTTACTTACCCAAGTGTACATAAAAAAAAGAGTTTAATATTATTTAATTCTTTTTATTAATTACCCTTGTAAACTTATGTTCACTGTTCTTTTTTTATAAACTATATTCGTTGATTGAATCGAGAATAGAGTATAAAAATCAAACCGAGAACTGTAATTAAAAATTGAATCGGGAATCGAAATCGAATCGATTTGAAAGCTTGTGAATCGAAATTAAATAGATCTGAAACATCTGAATCGGTATCCAGCCCTACTTTTCACAATTGTTTAATTGTTCTAAAGCAGCTTTACATTAATAAAAACGAGAGAAACCACAGAAAGATCAGGGGACAACAAAAGTCTCTGGCCTCGTACACACTGCAAATTTTCGGGAGTGACAACCTAATTTAAATGCGGGAGTGAATCCACCAAAATGTTTGTTTCATGTCTGTACGGAATAAGACTCACTCCCGAAAATGTGATGTTTGATCTCGCGTGCTTACTATTCACAGTTGAAAGTGGTATGTTTTGCAATAAACCTCCGTCTTGGCGTTGTGTATTCTACGCATTGGTAAGGCTCCTCCACAGTGCGCTGTCTTGCAGTGTTGCCAGGTCCTCATCTTTTTTTGTACTGTTTTGGCGCTATGTTATTAAAGTGTATTTTGATCTTTGAGGTAAATAATTTGGATTTATTTTGGTTTATTATTGGCTTTTTCTTGTTTGCTGTTTTTTTCATGCAAGATCTGGCAACCCTAGTCAGCAAACACTTGTGCCTCTGTCATTTTCTGCACCGCGCATACATAAGACTTTTTAGGCATTCATTTTTTTTCAGAAGAGAGACCTGTCATGTCCATGATGCACGTTTAAACACTTTATTAACACTAGTTGTTCGGTTCGGTTATGTAAACACTGTGCAGAGTTTCTGTAAATGCGGTTGTCACTACCTGCATTTTGCGGGAGTTAAATCGGTTGTAGAATGCAGTTATCAGTTCCGTAAATTATTAAATTGTGTGTGTACAGAACAGAATTAAGCATTAAAAGGTGACAACTAAATTAATATGCAGTGTCTTTGGGTTTGAGGACGAGACGGGAAAGTGAAACAAAATCTTATAAGCATAGGGGCCGCTCGCATGTAATGCAGGTGTCATACAGTATAATGGAAGAATGTGTGCCCAGTTCTGGACAAACAAACTATTGTGGGACAAGTATATTTACTAGATGAGTTATGTGAATGCTTTGTTAAAGAGATATGTCATTGGTTTAGACTTAAATTGGTTGACTGTGTCTAATTCTCAAACATTGTTTGATAAATCATTCCAGAGCTTAGGGGTGATTTTCTCTGAGCCCTGACTACATTTGCATTTCAAACTATGACTGCATCTTTAGCACGCAACTTTTGACAGAGCTGACAGATATTATTATACATTTTTATTTCATCATCGTTTTGCGTGTGTAGATCCAGAAAGCTGTTTTAAGTAAATTCCTCATAACGCAGTGTGTTTTCTGGTTTCATGTGTTACGATACTGATCAATCGACAGGTTATTTAGTGCTCTAACAGATCCTGAAGTTTGACTGCTGGGACGAAAGTAACATGTGTTCGTTTTGTCCCGCTTCTAACACTGTTGCATTATTTTGGGAATTTATATTATTCTAATTTAATTTTCATAGTGTTTTATTCTCAGCAATTCAAGTGTATATTGTCGTGTTTTTTTGGAAATTAATATTTAAAAATAAAAATGTAATTGAATTATTTTTTTGCAAAGATAATTGACGAAATATGTTTGCAGTTACATATTAACAAGGTCATAGTCATGTATATTTACTAAAAACAAGTGTAACACAAAAAATATCTTGTTCTGTTGTGTTACTTTTGATCCACCTGTGTGTTACCTTCGTCCCAGCTGACAGGGTCAAAAGTAAAAATGCGCTACTTATGTTCAAAGTAAAATTCGTAAAGGTTTTACATTTGTTCAAAATTTCACCTGGTATTTATAGACAACACTTGTGAGTTATTGATGACAACAAAAATATATCTCTGTCTAAAACATTAGCTTTTAAAATTATTTTTTCTGAAAAATTGTACTTTCTCCCCTAGTAAAAGGATCGACCATCTTTAGACACTTTTGATTCTTTTAAATGCATGCTTCAGGCTCTGAAGTCCTCAAGCACCAGAATCCAAAAACAGAGTTTTTTCGACACAAAGCAACTTGAAAATATATTTAAAATAGGGTAATTATCTTGTCAGAAGTTGAGCTGCAAAACAGATAAGCTGTTCCTGGAATTTTGGAGATGACAAAACGATTTTTCACGGAACTGGGCTAAAGTCACAATATTTACGCCTTGACCTGCACTGACCTGATTTAATATTATGGCCTGTTTTCACTTTCTCTCTCTAATGATAGAAAAGAGGTTCCTGAAACAAGTAAGAATCATCATGTGTTTCTGTGCCTAAAGTGAACATGGAGACAATCAAAGTCAATGTCGAAGTAGTTTTGCTCAGAATAATGAAGTGTAGTGTCAATAAAATCATTCGTTATAAATAAAAGTTTGAGTATAGTATATTGAAGGTAAAGTAGGGATGGACAATACCAGTTATTTTCTTGTCGATCCGATACAAAGTACTTTTAAGACAAGTATCGTCAATACCGATTCTGGTACTTTTATGAAATATTTTTATGTATGTATTAAAGTGATTTTATGGGGTATTTTGAAAGCATCATTATATCAAATAAACAGGGGCGTCAGACTGGGGGTAAAACCAGTACTGATTACCAGGACCCCAAAGGAAGAGAGGGCCCTTAAAAAGTCTGGAATATATTATGGGGGTGGGGGCCCATCAGGACTGCCTATGCATAGGGCCCGACAACATGTGCAACGCCCCTGCAAATAAAATAGACGTGACAACTGAACACTATTACCACATTTCTTTTCTTTATACGTTTTTAAGATAAAACAAGTAAATGTTGACATTAACTTGAGCCTGTTTTTTCTTTGACTGCTTTTGAAAATAAAATAAAACCCTGATAAAAGTCAGTAGACTGGAATGCAAAAAAAAAAAAAAATCAAAGCAGGGATGACTGTGAAACTGCACTTCTTTGTGCTCTGTAACGGGTATTTTGCTTTTAGATGCTTTGTCAAATTTGTGGTGTTACAACGGTGGCGTATTTTTTTTGTTGAGAAATGTCACACGAGGCTTCATTATTATTAACTGACCGCAACAATGCACTTTAACCCCTTTTTAAAACCTGCCTGCGCTAGTACTTAAGGATCGATCCGCCCATCCCTAAGGTGTAGCAATAATCACATGGGTTTATCATTTTTATTGTTATGACTACTTTGACGCTCTTAATCTCAAAATTAGATTGTGCGACTTTAGCCGAGACTTCACAGACAAGGTCACAAATGTTTTCAACATATCCAAATATGAGACCATGACATGGAAAAGAAACATTAAAGTAATGCACCACTTGGCTGTTTTAAAGAAAAATCACAGTTTGTGAAAACAAACAATGTTTTCATATGATGGGGAGCTTGATCAATAAAAAAGTCGCATCAAGAGAAGGTTTATTGTTATTTTAACCATGTATAGTAATGCAGTACACAGTAAAATAAGTCAATGTTTCTTCAGGACCATGGTGCAATATACAGACAATGAATTACATGTTCAATGTTCAATTTATTTATAAAGCACATATCAATACAACAAAAGTTGACCACAGTGTTATACATAGAAAAAGGCAAAACAAACATGCCTTCACATTAAAATCCTATAGTAATAAAACAAACAATCACACAAATCCTTATAGGAGCAGTAATACAAACGCATTTCACTACTAATGAAACTACAAATTGCATAAAAACTAACAGCTAAAAAAGCACTAAAAAGTAAGCTTTGGCCTTGCCACATAAATTGCATGTGTGCAATCTAGTGCAAACAATGCCAAACAAAAGACAGAAGCAATACAATATACTGCATAAAATAAAAATAAATAAAAATACTGCCAACCAGTACAGGATTTGTGTGATTGCCTTGCGCCTTCTTAAAGCATAGCGTCAAAATCTGTGTTTTTCCATGTTTAAGTGCTATAATTATAAATTATCTGTGGAGTATTTTAAGCTAAAACTTCACATACGCACTCTGGGGACACCAAATATTTATTTTACATCTTTAAAAAAATCTCATAATATGACCTCTTTAAAGTGATTGTACATCCAAAAATGAAACTTTTGTGTTCATTTAAATGTCTTTGTTCTTCTGAACACAAAGGTATTTGTAATGAAGCAGGAAACAAAAGTACCATTGACTTCTATAGTAAGAAAGATATTACAAAGTTACAAACATTGCTCAAAATATCTTCCTTTGTGTTCAGAACAAAGAAATGAATACAGGTTTGTAACAACGCACTTTTAACAACACATTTTTCCAAGATTTAAAGGAGCACACCACTGTTTTTCAATATTTTACTATGTTCTTACCTCAACTTAGACACATTAATACATACCTTTCTTTTTCAATGCGTGCACTTAATCTTTGTACAGCATGTCGTGAATGTGTTAGCATTTAGCCTAGCCCCATTCGTTCCTTAGGATCCAAACAGGGATGAATTTAGAAGCCACCAAACACTTCCATGTTTTCCCTATTAAAAGACTGTTACATGAGTAGTTGCACGAGTAAGTATGGTGGCACATAATAAAACGTGACGATTTTTTGAGCGGATAAAAAAATGAGAACTATATTGAATGGCGGAAGAGCACTTAGGTTGCAGCACTTTGACCTCAGGCGCAGTAATATTGACGGAAGTTTGAGCGAGAGGGGGAGGAGTCAGGAGTGATGATGTTACTGCGGGCCGAGGTTAAAGTGCTGCAAACTAAGTGCTCTTCCGGCATACAATATAGTTCTCATTTTTATTAGCCTAAAAAATCGCCACGTTTTGTGCCACCATACTTACCCGTGTAATTACTCACGTATCTTCATCCCTGTCTGTAGCCATAGGAATGAATGGGGCTAGGCTAAATGCTAACACATTCATGACGCGGTGTACAAAGATTAAGTGCACGCTTTGAAAAAAGACAGGGATGTATTATTTCGTTGGTAAGAGTTGAGGTAAGAACATAGTCAAATATTGAAAAACTTTTCCTTTAAGAGTTAATTTTTTATTTGTGTACTTTAACAACTGTTGGGCTTACTTCATTTGCATCTTTGTTGCTTGTAAATTTGATTCTTTTTTATAACTGTTTGTCTTGAATAATTGCTCTCTAGAAATTAAATAATCTGCCTGTATCTCTTTCAGGTTCGTCTTCAGGTCCAGAGTATAGATAAACCTCTTTACAGAGGCACCATTCATTGTTTCCAGTCAATCATACGTCAGGAGTCTGTGAGTAGTGACTTCTCATTGGCCTTTTTGTCACATTCTGAATTTCTCAAATCGAAACAAGACATTTTTACTTCCCAACACATTTTTTAGTAATTTATGTTTGTAATCACGGCAAGCAGTGTCAGGTCGGCATGAAGTAGCCGAAATTCTGAACTGTTTACATTTGAAATCCGACTGATCTTAAAATCAAGTGCATTATTATAATCAGTTTGTTTATTTTTGCTTTTCACGTTGTGATCCATTAAATAGATCCGTGTCAAATGTAAATGAATTTGGGCGTCATTGAGCTTGATTATAAATGTACTCTTAAATATTTACTTTCTTCCAGTTGTGAAACTCTGTCATCTACTCAACAGGTGCTTGGTCTTTATAAAGGCATTGGATCTCCCATGATGGGCTTAACGTTTATCAACGCCATCGTCTTCGGTGTGCAGGGTAACACCATGCGCTGGTTGGCCGAGGACACTCCCATGCATCAGTTTCTAGCGGGGGCGGCGGCCGGCGCCATACAATGCGTGATTTGCTGCCCCATGGAACTGGCCAAGACCCGTATGCAGATGCAGGGCACTGGCGAGAAGAAGTCGTCCACGAGGAAGCTGTACAAAAACTCACTGGACTGCCTGGCTCGCATCTACCAACGCGAGGGTCTGCGAGGAGTCAACCGCGGTATGGTTACCACTCTGATCCGAGAGACCCCGGGCTTCGGCGTCTACTTCCTGGCGTACGATCTGCTGACGCGCTCGCTGGGATGCGAGCCGGAGGACCCGTACATGATTCCAAAACTACTGTTTGCCGGCGGCATGTCGGGAATCGCGTCGTGGCTCTCTACGTACCCTGTAGATGTGATAAAGTCTCGCCTCCAGGCCGACGGGGTGGGCGGGAAGTACCAGTACAGCGGCATCATGGACTGCACGCGGAAGAGCATCGAGCGCGAAGGCTTGCGAGTTTTCACGCGCGGACTGACTTCCACCCTCCTCCGGGCTTTTCCGGTCAACGCCGCCACGTTTGCCACCGTCACCCTTTTCCTCATGTATATGCGACCCGACGAGGGCCCTAAAGACTGCGAAACGGCTCCTGCGCATCACGCGGCACTGCAGCAGCAAACGCAGCCATCCAGTCTGTGAGTAACTTTTTCTGAAAAGAACTAGTTTGTCGGTTTCCAACCCGTGGCCGACCTGTTACTGAAACGTTGTTATGCAATGTGCATATCTACCCACTGCAAACAGAATTGCACAACCTTCTGTAAACATGTACAATAATTTGATCTCTATAAACTGTAAATATATTTTTTATATTCCATAATATTTAACAAATCCGCATTCTCTTTTCTGCCTTACAAGAACAGAGAGAAAAGTACGAATCCGACCTTTGAAAGTTTTACGATTTACCTTTTGTTTTAACATGGCAGAACTAGATAAACTAGTCTCTTGGCTTTGCAGATACCTGCTATGCTGAAAAGATGCAAAGTGATCTCTAAACAAAGCTTAGCAAACTCTCATTCATTTATTCATACAGCACCAGGTGGGGTTTAAATTGACGCCAAAGAAAAGACTAGAAAGTAAAGACCATCTTAAGGGCTTTACTCTTTTTTTTTTCTCTTTTTTATACAATCAAGCACAGTACTCAAACAGTACTAGTTTTAATCATGGCGTCTACTCTTGGGCCAAACCACAAGGCCTAATCCTGCCAACCTAACCAATATATAAAAATCGAGTATTCGGCACTAAGAAAGTGTTGCATTTGTTATTGCAATATTTTTTTTATAATATTCTGAGATGTAAATCTCATTAGAGCTGCTTTCCAAACCTTATTTATGAAAATGTTAATGAAAGTTCGTCCCACATTACATTTTTTTTTACTTAGTTTTCTCGCATTATCAGTCTTCCAAAAAAATCAGAACCTCAGTTGGTTATGTTCTTATACTTGAGTCCATGTAGCTTAACTTTATACGGTTTCTGTTGTTCATAACCAAAGGTTTTTGTCCTACACCCATATGTTACATAAAGGAGGTGTGGAAGCGGAGTGCTGAAAATTATTGCAATATTTGCATGTTTTTTGTAGGTTACAACTGTATCAGTACTGCTATTATAATATTCAAAAAGCCTGCTGTATTTGAGTCACATCTTTAAATTAACTACTGCATGTGGGTTGTTACTGTAAGATCAGTATATATTTTATGTTTGTATATATCTAGGCTTTATATTTTTTTCCGCGTGTAAATAGGTGTGTTGCATATATTTGTCGTCAGAAGTCCTGACGTTGAAATGCACCTTGAGAAAGAACTGAATGAGGGCATTTTAAAGAAATGTGCTGCTGTTTTTGTAAATGTTACATGGTTGTATGTTGTAATGTAAATATTTAGTATTCGATTGTGAACGGTTACAACTAAATACCTAAATGTCCGTGAGAAATGTAAATAAACTGTATTTTATGGAGTTAAATCGGTTGCAATAGTACTAAAGTGAGTTTTAATTGTTATAGATTCTTATTTTCCTGTCTGTTATTACTGCTGTTGCTGAAGAGACAGAACAATATTGAGTTTGAGAAACTGCTGTCTTATTTTTGTAAGAAAAGCTCAGTTCAGCATTGCTCCCATTTGAAATGTAGTTGTCCTCAACCAGTTTACAAATTGCTTTTGGTCGACTTAAATGAAATGTGAAAATAAATGGGATAAAACAACCTTGTTTCCTGTTGGAGTTTTTTTGTCTTAACATATAACTTTATTATCATACAACATAATGTAAAATTCTGTTTAAATTGAGCGTTATGTTCTTACATTTATATGGAGTTGACGTGAAACAAAATCTTATAAAAGTCATTTTTGTTAACAGTAAAGGTTTCGTTTTGCACAGTTTATTGTTTTGCAAAGATGTGTAACTTATTTTAGTTAAATCTTAGCAAACACTAACCAAGCTGTGGTAGATCAGTTTTGTGCGACATTGCAAAAAGCATTCAAGAATAACACTTCAGTTTGAAAGTAGATTTAATATTTTCTTTCTATTACAAATTAAAAGCATATGTCAAACTCTAAGCAAAACCGTGTAATTTTTCATTTAACATTATCGCTGATAGTATTGCATGAATTATTTGTCTACAATTTGTCTACAAAGAAATTTCCTGGTATAATGTGTTAGGTTAATCTTCAAATGAGTGAACAAACAAATCTAGGTCTGCAGGCTGAACTGCTGAGTCATTACTCATCTTGAGATTTCTTTCCAGGCACACCATCTCTAGTTTTAGCACGCAGTTTGTTGACTTGAGATTCTGCGATGTCCGCCCGCTCTTCCGCCTCCTCCAGCTCATGCTGCAATTTACGTAATTTAGCCAAGCTGACATTTGCCTGCTCCTCAGCCTCTTCAGCAGAACGTTTGTAGGACTTTACTTTCAACTGCAGCTTGTCCACTAAGTCCTGAAGTCTTGCCAGGTTCTTGCGATCCTCCTCGGTCTGATAAGTAAGCTCTTTTATGCGACGCTCATATTTGCGCACACCTTTAATGGACTCTGAACCTCGCTTTTGCTCGGCTTCTAACTCATTCTCAAGTTCACGGATGCGGCCCTCCATCTTCTGAAGCTGTTTTTTCCCACCCTTCATTGCCAGTTGCTCTGCCTCATCCAGACGGTGCTGTAGGTCCTTGATTGTTTGCTCCATGTTCTTTTTCATCCTTTCTAGGTGTGCGCTTGTGTCCTGTTCCTTCTTTAGCTCCTCGGCCATCATGGCTGCATCTGTGATGGCTTTCTTTGCCTTCTCCTCGGCATTGCGGTTCTCCTGCACCAGCTCCTCCATCTCATTCTGAAGCTGAAGCAGGTCAGATTCTTGTTTCTTTTTTTGGTTGATGAGGCAAGTGTTTTGGGAGTGCAGGAGTTGCACCCTTTCTGTTGCTTCAGTAAGTTCCTGCTCAGCTAGTTTGCGGCCCCTCTCGGTTTGTTCCACCACAGCCCTCAGTTCCTCTAGTTCTGCTTGTAGGAGGTTGTTTCTGCGCTCCAACAGGGCACCGTTTTCCTTAAGATCATCATTACTGTGAAGTGTGTCATCCATTTGGAGTTGAGTATCTTTTAAACAAGACTGTACTATCTTCAACTGTTTTTGAGCATCTGCTGCCTGTCTGTTGGCCTGGCTTAGCTGAATTTCCATTTCATTAAGGTCTCCTTCCATCTTCTTTTTCACTCTCAGTGCCTCGTTACGGCTTCTTGTCTCTGCCTCAAGAGAGGCCTGCAAGGTTTCAATCATACGTTGATAGTTTCTCTTAGCTTGTTCCATTTCCTCATCTTTTTCAGCCATCTTGCGTTCAATGTCTGCCTTTACCTGGTTGAACTCTAACTGAGCTCGTAGAATTTTGCCCTCTTCGTGTTCAACGGAAGCATCAGCTTCTTCCAGTGCAGACTGTAACTCTGCTTTCTCCTGTTCCAACTGTTTCCTTAGTTTTTCCAACTCATGAACAGTCTTTCGTCCTTCACCTACTTGATCTGTTAGGTCTGAGATTTCCTCCTGTAGGTTCTTGTTTTCTCTCTTAATGGTTTCAAGGTGATCTAGAGTTTCTTCATAGAAATTTTTTAGTTTAAAGAGCTCAGTACTCAAGCTGCGAGCTTCCTTTTGAGTTCCCTCAAGCTCACATTGTGACTCTTCATACTTTTGTTTCCACTCTGCAATAATTTTGTCAAAGGATCTTTGTTTTTTGTCCAGGGCAGCTGACGCAGCATTAGAGCGTTCGAGGTCTAGCATCAGATCTTCAATCTCATTTTGTAGGCGATGTTTAGTTTTTTCAAGAGAAGAACACTTTGCATTTACTGCTTCCACTGCCTCTTCCGCTTCTTGCAGTTTTTGAACAAGTTTCTTCTTTGCCTCTTCCAGTTCCTCCGTTCGCTGAATTCCATCAGTTTCATATCTTGCCCTCCATGTTGCTACCTCTGTATTGGCCTTAGACAATGCTCTTTGGAGCTCAGCTTTTGCTTCTTGTTCCTCCTCGAATTGTTCTCTCAGCAAGTCGCAATCATGCCGCGCTGACTGTACGGCATGAGCAAGAGCATTCTTTGCTTTAACCTCTTCCTCGAGTTGCCTTTTTAGGTCCTCGAGTTGCTGGGTGTACGAGTTTTTTCCTCGGGTGAGCTGAGAGATCAGACATTCCTTCTCCTCCATTTGTCGTCCAAGTTCTCCATTTTCAGTCAGCAGCTTGGCTTTTTGGGTAGACAGATCGTGTAGAACTTTCTGGGCTTCTTCAGCTTTTGACCGATGCTCATTCATCTGGTCTTCCAGTGTGCGGCACATTTTTTCAAGATTGACTTTTGCCTTCACGACACTCTCCATGTTTGAGGAAAAGTCATCCAGTTCCAACTTTAATTCAGCTTTTTCCTTCTCTAACTTTTGTTTGACCCTTTGCAAATTGTCAATCTGTTCTCCTAGTTCAGCCACACTGTCGGCATGCTTCTTCCGAAGAGTGGCAGTTGTGGTCTCGTGCTGACGGGTCGATTCCTCAAGGTCCCTACGTAACTTCTGAAACTCGGACTCCCTTTTTTTATTGAGCTCCACTTGAGTAGATGTGGCTCCACCTGCCTCCTCCAGTCGCTCACTGATGTCTTCCAGTTCCCGAGAAAGATCAGATCGCTGTTTCTCAACTTTTGCACGGGCTGCACGCTCAGCTTCCAGTTCTTCCTCCAGTTCCTCAATTCTAGCTTGATTTTCCTTGAACTTTTTCTGAAGCTGCACAGAGGAGCTTTGCTCATCTTCAATTTTTACATTGAGCTGATTTATTTCAAAGTCTTTCTTTTTGAGTTTTTCTTCTAGTTGCTGTTTGTCATTTTCTAAATCCATTACATTTTCCTGAGTCAGTTTTAGATCTCCTTCCAGTTTTCTCTTGCTACGTTCTTGGTCCATCCTAATTTTTTTCTCTTGTTCCAGTGAGCCCTCAAGATCATCCACCTGTTGCTCAAGTTTAACTTTAGCCTTTGTCAGTGTATTAACTTTGTCCTCCTCACACTGCAGGTCATCCAGTGTCTGCTGGTGAGCCTCTTGAAGAGCTTTTTTTTCCTTGTTTAGTTTCATTATGTTTTCATCGAGAGATGCCATTTCCTCAGTGAGATTTTTCACTTTGTTCTCCGTAGCATGCTTTTCCTTTTCAACCTTGGCCAGTGTCAGCTCAAGATCATCTATATCTTTTTTGAGTTCAGAACATTCATCTTCTAACTTACGTTTTTTGGCTGTGAGATCTGCATTGATCTCTTCCTCATCCTCTATGCGTTCTGAAAGCTCTTTGACTTTAGCTTCCAGCTGGATCTTGCTTTTTATGAGTTGTTCACATCTCTCCTCAGCATCAGTTAAAGTGTCTTGCTCTGATTGCACCTGAAGTACCAAATCATTCTTCTCTTGGAGAAGAGTGACCATCTTCTCTTCTAACTCTTTTCGTCTGGCCTCAGATTTTTCCAAAGCATCTTTTAGTTTATTGAATTCATCCTTCATGTTTGCCATCTCTTTTTCAGACTCGGCACTCCTTAACAGAGGTTTTATCTTAAAGAACAGTTTCATCCATGGCCAATTTTTCACCCCAAGGAAAGAACGAAGGTTCCACTGGATGACCATGAGGGCATCTCTGCGTTCTACCAGTTTCTGAAACTCCACTCTCATAAGCAAGCCACGAGCATAAGCTTGGATCCTAGTGAGGATGCGAGCAAGTTGGTCATCACGCATCTCCTCCAGTGTGCCCAGCAGGCCATCTTTAAAAAAGACTTTAGTGTGTCCAAATTTGTATTGGGTGTGGTCAATGTCCAGTGACCCTAACAGCTTCTCAGCACTCTTCTTGTTCTCAATGAACTGTCCTTCCGGGATGGCAGATGCATTTAAGATCCTGTATCTCTGTTTGAAATCACCATAGAGTATCCTGTTTGGAAAACCTTTCCTGCAAATCCTGATACCCTCTAGTACACCATTGCAGCGAAGCTGGTGCATAACAAGGCAGTTGTCCATGATTCCAGGAGTCTTGATCTCGTTCGGAATCAAACAGCGGACAAAGTGTGGGTGTGTGGTTTTCAGATTGGTCATTAATTTGTTAAGATTTTCTCTGTGCAGTGCAGACACCGTTTGAAAAGATGACCCCTTTTTCTTGGCTCCTTTCCCACCTGACTTTTCAGCCCCATCTGCTGCTGCATACTGTGAAAAGAGATTGCTTAACAGCTTCAAAGAGGATTTTTGATAGAGCCCAACAACTGTTTCATTCAGTGGGTCTTTGTTTTTCACAAGCCAGCCGGTAATGTTATAATCAACAATTCCTGCATAGTGGCATAAAGCAAAGTGTGCCTCTGCCTTCCCTTTCACCACACGTGGCTTCTGGAAGATGTTGGTCTTGCCCAGGTGGTTGTCATATAGCTTTGATTTGAAAGTCTGATCACTGGCCTTTGGAAACATGCACTCTTCCTCCAAAATGGACATGATACCCAGAGGTTTCTCAATCAAATCAATGCAAGATTGCAGGTCCATCCCAAAGTCAATAAACTCCCAGTGAATGCCTTCCTTCTTGTATTCCTCTTGCTCCAGCACGAACATGTGGTGGTTGAAAAACTGTTGCAGCTTTTCATTGGTAAAATTGATGCACAGCTGCTCGAATGTGTTGAACTCGAAGATCTCGAAGCCGGCAATATCTAGCACACCGATGAAATGTTGCCGATGTTGCTTGGTGTCAAGGGACTGGTTGATTCTCACCACCATCCAGTTGAACATTTTCTCATACACTGACTTTGCCAGCGCACCGATTGAGTAATACACTTGGTCCACACTCTGTCCTTTGGTGACATACTCATTGCCCACTTTGACTCTTGGATGGCAGAGTCCTTTCAGCAGATCAGCTGAGTTCAGCCCCATTAGATAAGCTGCCTTATCTGCAGATTCTGAACCATCAGCCTCGGCCTGCTCCTCACGCTGTTTCTGTTTAAATTTCATGTTGCCATAGTGCATGATAGCACCTGTCAGTTTGTAGACTCCCATCTTTTCTTCTGATGTAAAGCCAAGAACATCAAAGGCCTGGTCAGTTGCGATCAGCTCCTCGCTATCATTGATAGACTGAACAGTTACTTCTCCTTGGGAGATGTAAGAATAGTCATATGGGTTGTTGGTTATCAGCAGCATGTCCAGTAGTTCAGGCTTTTCATTGGACAATATCTGGTAAAAGATATGGTAATTCCTCTCAGCTTTTAGCTGGAAGGTCACACGAGACTTCTCCAGCAAGTACGTCTCGATATCAGCGGAAGAGAGTTTACCACTTGTTCCAAAATGAATGCGGATGAATTTTCCAAAACGAGACGAGTTGTCGTTTCTCACAGTTTTGGCATTTCCGAAAGCTTCAAGTGCAGGGTTAGCCTGAATAATTTGATCCTCCAGGGTTCCCTTGCTAGGGTCTCTCTTTCCAGTACCCCCAGCAGAAATGCTTGCGAAATATTGGATGACTCTCTTGGTGTTAACCGTCTTTCCAGCACCGGATTCTCCAGTGATAAGGACAGACTGGTTCTCCCGATCAGTTAGCATGTACTGATAAGCATTGTCTGAGATTGAGAAGATATGAGGAGGAGCCTCAGTCCTCTTCTTACCTCTGTAGGCAGAGACCACCTCTGAATCGTACACCGGTAACCACTTGTACGGGTTGACGGTTACACAAAACAGCCCTGAGTAGGTGTAGATCATCCAGGCTGCGTAACGCTCTTTGAGGTTGAACAGCACTGCAGGCTCGTGAAGAAAAGTGAGCATGGCCATGTCTTCGATTTTATCGAATTTAGGTGGGTTCTGGGGATGAACATCTGAATCCTTGACGGTCACCGTTCTCCCATCCTCGGTTTTCACAGTGACCTTTCCATTGTCCTTGCTAACGATCAGCCCCTTCACAAATTCCACTTTTTCATCCACAACAAAGCATTCGGTTTTGATGTCAAAGGCTCTTGTTTGAGCTTCGAGACGCTCTTTATCAGACTTTCTCAGGAAGGGAGCGGCCTTACCGAACTCTGCCATCATAGCATCGCCCATAGTGACTGCTTGAGTTTTCCAGGCACAGTAAGAATTGATGAACGGGTTGTGACGGAGGAAGTTTAGAGAACACAAACCACTAGTGCTTGGCTTTTATAGAGGGTTACAAAACCCAAATAAGGATGCAAGGGAAAGAATACAGGACATGCAAAAAAAGAACATGGGTTGTTATCAAGAGTTTAAAGTGGTGTGAGGTTAGCAATGAGACCTTTAGGTGTTGGTATCCTTATATAGACAAGTGACACCTTCCAGATTGCTTCCATGTACTGCCCATCCTTTCGAAATATTAGATAAGCCAACCTGAGCTACAATATGGTACATTAGTTTAACAAATGATTGTATTTTGTATGAATGATTTAAAACCCATTTAAAGCCTGCAATGGTGCATCATTTCTTTGTTTAAACATAAGTTTAACTGCATACACTCTCAGAAATAAAGGTAAAAACGTTGTCACTGGGACGGTACCCTTTCAAAAAGGTACATTTTTGTACCCAAAGAGTGCGTATTAGTACTTGAAAGGTACATATTAGCAGTTCAAAGATACATATTTGTACCTAAATGGTACATATTAGGACCTTTTTTAAAGGGTACTGCCCCAGTGACAGCTTTGTACCTTTATTTTTGTTAGTGTATAATAAAATCTAATTCTTATTTCCTTTCAACACACTAAATTATTCGAAATTTTGTTCACTGATTTACCATAGCACTCATGTAGCAACAGTACTTTCTTAAATTTACAGATACTGTACACATACCTAGTAAAAGTCACCTTTTACTATGTGATACAAATTTTTGTCCAGTCATGCTAACTCAAGTATAATTTATAGCATGTCATTAAATGTAAGTCCATATATTTATGTAAATCTTATGTGTAATGCTAAACAAATCACTACTGAGACGCAGTCAAATATTTCTTTAATCTTCCTCTGTCTGCATAGCAATGACTTTATCAAGGTCTTCTGATAGACACAGCAGACGCCTCTCTGAAGGACGTTTCAAAGCAAAGCATCTCCACTCAACAACATGCATAGCTCTTGAAATAGCACAAGTATGAAGATAAATCTGTTCTGTTATCTGACTCTGTATATTTACTCGAGCTCAGCTCGTTCATTAAAAACTATTCTTTTGTAAAGTGCTGCATTGCAGTGTTCCTAACAAGTGATGTAAGCAAAGCTATTTTATATTTAAGAAACTACTTGTTTCCAGTTTCTAATGTTTAAATGTTTAGTGTCAGCTCGATAGTAAAGTTTTCAATTCAGAGAATTCAATTAGCAGTGCTAAGGTTGTGGGATTAGTTCTCAGAGAATACCTTAAATACATCAGAGAAAGCTGTCTGCCAAATGCATAAATGTGACCCTGTATCACAAAACCAATACCACGAGTATTTTTCAACAGCCAAATCATACATTGTATAGTAAAAAAATATTAGTAATATGTGTTGCTATGGACTTCTTTTGGACAACCTTAAAGGCGGTTTTCCTCAATATTTAGATTTTTTTGCACCTTCAGATTCCAGATTTGCCAAATGTTGACCTACCCTAACAAACCATACATCAAATGAAAGCTTATTTATTCAATATTACCTCTTACAGATTATGTATAAATGTCAATTAAAAAATTACCCTTATCACCCCATACAAAAATATATTTTCATATAGAATTTCAAAATATACAAAAGAAATTGCCAAACGATATATTTGCTGAAATATATTTTGAAATATGTTGATTTTATATTTATTCAATATTATTATATAAATCTTACAGATTATGTATAAATGTCAATAAAAAATTACCCTTATGACCCCATACAAAAATATATTTTCATATAGAATTTCAAAATATACAAAAAAAATGGCCAAACGATATATTTGCTGAAATATTTTTTTAAATATATTGATTTTATATTTATTCAATATTATTATATAAATCTTACAGGTTATGTATAAATGTCAATTAAAAAATTACCCTTATGACCCCATACAAAAATATATTTTCATATAGAATTTCAAAATATAAAAAAAAATGGCCAAACAATATATTTGCTGAAATATATTTTGATATATTGTTACAAGCCTGTTAAAATTAAAAATATTTTCAACTGCAAAAATATACTTATAACTTTAAATTGTTAACATACTTATACTTTTTTTACTTGTACTTTATACATTTTATACAAACTTATATATTTTGGCCAGGAAAATTAGAAATGTATTTGTTGCCCCAAAATACATTTTGAAATATATAATATTAATATATAAAATCTAAATATATTTTCAAATAAAAAATGTTTAATGAAGCTTTACTTTTTTACAAAATGTATTGAGCTTATATGTAAAATATATTTTTGACCAGAGAAATGTATTTTTTTGCCATATGGGCCTGGTTTTCACAAATGTAAAAAGCACTAAAACACTTTTTTACACTTAATGTACTATTTTCATGCACAATGTTTGTACTTAATATTACAACAATTGGCTCCAAAACGTTTTAAGGATAAACTTATTTACACTAATACACTAAAAATAATTTCAAGTATTACTGATATTTAGTATACCTTTTCAAGTGCACTAATGCACTACTGAAGTAGAACTAGTTTTAATGATTACATTTGTAGTGTATAATGTTTATATAATTATAGCAGTGCACTAAAAATGTATTTGTTTAAGTATGTCAAGTATATTTAAGTATATTTTTAGGACATTCAAGTATACTTTACCTGGGATGCAAAAATGTTTCTGAGAAACTCAAAATGTTTATTTTCTAGTACAAAAATATTAGCTGTAATTATGCAACTGGTTGCCAGTAACTTATTGTAGAAGATAAAGATTAAAAAGGTTGCCAGTAAATAACATAAATGTAAAATCTACAGTTACTGGCAGCTAGTTGCAAGTAATACCCAGTAATACTGTAATTTCTACAGAATTTTTTTTTACAGTGATATAAACTACCTTTGATTTGCACTTAATATTAATATTGATGTGTTTCACACAAACGTTGCCTTTAAATTGGGCAACCCAATCTTCTACGTTCATATATTTGAAGATATCTTTTAATGTCGGTCCATGCAGAGCATTAAGTGTTACATGAGTTCACACCAAACCTTATCAGGTAATAGATTAGCTGACATACTGACACCTGCTGTATATTTTAAGAGTGTTGTACACTTCACATACAACATCAAGTCATCTGGTGAACTTTGTGTGGATCTAAAGAAGGAAAGTGACAACATTTGTAAAGGTTTGCGAGCACCTGTGTAATGTTATCACTTTTATAGAGTGCTATCTAATAATGTCTATTTCGAGAATAACAGATATGCTTTAATGGTTTCGTGTAGGTACTTTAGATCTGTGAAGTCATTGTTTGTTGAATAACACACAGTCGTAATGGTTGACAGTACAGTAGGTGCAATATAGCAGAGCTCAGAACATTTTATGGGTCAACTTAAAAAAAAACAAAAAAACATTTGCAATTTTACTTACAATATTAGTAAAACTATTTTTATTTACTATCTTTATACACATTATGAATTTAAAAAGAAAGGACATTTTGCTTGACATATATACATTTATCACCAAAGGTAATGTACAACAATAACAATATTTTTTTCTAGGTCAACATGAAATTAAACCTAACAAGTTGTACAGACTACGGTTTCGAGCAGAAGTATAAATCACATTTTATTGTATGGAATCTTTGCATGGAAATGATTGAATGTCTGGGGTGATGAAAGTTCTGGTTAAAGTGTTCCTCCAGTCATCCATTATAATATAAACCGATCATTGTTTCGGTTAAACTCCAGTGGTATCACTCGTAATACCACAATTGTATTTCTGAAAGGTTTTTTTAAGTTCAAAAGATCTTCGGCAGTCTCAAAAGTGCTTATGGAAAACTCTGGCACATCATGTTGGGAACTTTCGAGGTTCTTCTCAGCAGCGAGACATGCGTTTACGGTACTGTTCTACCAGAGGAACCAGACAGCGAGGAGAACCACACTGGAGCAGGAAGGGATGCTGGAGGAGATCACAAGCGCTCGATCTCTTCAGTGGATCACGAGTCAACATCGAGTCCAGAAAGTCTCTCAGAACAGGCGAGATCTGCAGGGAAGAGAAGATTTTGGACTCAGACTACTGAACATATACGGTAAACAAATGACACATCCTTAATTCAGCTATGTATAATGTACACAATGTGGCACTTAAATGAAATGTTTTTTTTTGGTACTACTGTATGTTAACATTTCTGCTCACTTGGGTCACATTTTCCGTGTCAGTTTCACGTTTTGTTTACTCAATTGTTTTTCCTATTTTCTTACCATTCTCGCTTGGGTTTGGGGTTAGAACAACTTTCTGTTACATAAAATGACATCCTAACCCAATCCCAACTCTAACCCTAACGTCACGCGACAATTGTTTAAAAATCTGGATTTTTTTTTATAAACCAATAGTTAAAGTAACATCCTAACCCAAACCCCAAATCTAACCCCAAACTCAAGCGAAAACGATTTAAAAATAGGAAAAACCATTGAGCAACCAATACGCGAACTGACACAGAAAAGAAAGTCCGTGGTACGGACACGGAAAAATGCAGGGATCCGTGACAATGACACAGATAAATTAGAAAAATCTTCTGTGACTATACCACAGAAATTTGTGAGATCAGGGGCCTCATTTATAAAATGCTGCGTAAAAACCATCCTACATTTGATCTTACGATCATTTAACAAAAATGCGTACGTGTGATTCATAAACCGAACGTACGTGCAGAAAACGCGCGTACCCCTTTCAAATCTATAAATTGCAAATGAACTTGAACTTGTGTGCGCAGCCGAGCAGTTTCAGATCTCCGCCTTTAAACGATGCGTAATTAATGTCAAACATATAAAAAAGCGCTTGTCAAGGTTTAAACCCAATTTCAAACAGCAAGAATGGCTTATATTTCCAAAAACCCGCAGCAATCAAACAAGCAAAAGTGCGTACGTCTGCTCAGACCCTGACGCGGCGCCAAGCACCCCTCCACGTCAAAGACGGCTTTTATAAATATGGACTTTGCCGTGGATTTTTGCCTACGCACACTTTATGATCAAATCTGTGCGTACGCACGCTTTATAAATGAGGCCCCTGGTTTCAAAAAAAGGAGATTTTGCAAAATATATATTATTTTCAAGGATCATTAAGCTGAAGCTATAATATTAAGTAATTGATTCATGTTTTTCTAGTTTTACCTTATTTATATTTCTTGCAGTAGGTGCCGGTTCATCTCTCAGTCTCTTCATAGCTGCTATTGGCGTCTCATTGAAGTATGGAGGTTCTCCATCCACCATCTCCACCACCATGATGCCCAGAGACCAAATATCCACCTAAAAAACATACATATTGATGTTTACTGATATAAAACATCTTTCTCCGTATATCTCAATATTACAGTGAGAACTTTAAAAAGTTACTACTAAACAGATTTTTTTGTGTTATAATTAAAATGCTTAGAAATTAAATTAGCCATGTGGTGATACATTAGAGAATTAGAGATACATAATTTATGCACAAATTTAAAAACATTCATGTTTTCTGTTGATTTTACAACCCACCTGTTGTCATTTCTTTTAAGAAGTTTAGGAATAAGTAGATTTTTAAAGTACTTTTATTTGTAGCTGATAAATGTGGGAAAATTATATTAAAATGTGAAATCAGTCATTAACAGGAACATGAAGACTTGTGGGGAAATTCTGACCAGCTGGTTCTTTTTTCAGAAATATTTTTATTATAAACCTTTGCAATGACTTGCAACTGGTGTATCATAGTACATCTGCTGGATATTACAAACCTCAGTTTATCTCCATTAAATCAACATTTCAATTGTTTTTTTTGTGATTTTTCACCTCAGTGCCATACGGTGTCTTTAAGACAACTTCAGGTGCCATCCAGTATGGAGTTCCGACTAATGACTTCCTCTTGGGAATGTCTTTGCTGATCTGAGCACAAAATCCAAAGTCTGACAGCTTTACCTGTATGACGGATGATATGAGAACAAACATCAATGTTCATCAAATTTCCTTAAATCTGTAGCTGCATTATAATTCACATATGTAAAACACACACTAAATGCAAATTGTAGTCGTAATGAGAAAGTGTACAGTATGCTATATATCAATCTCTTGTTAATACTGTTTGACTTTTGAACTGATTATCTCTTAAATACTGTCATAACCATGAGATGTGAGACCGGGAAAGATTGTGAAAGTAGGGGTGAGCGGGGCACAAACTAACGTGGGGTGCTTTTGGTCTTTTTCTCTTACTGTCAGAAGATCTCCTGTGAATTTGTGAAAAGTTTTGGTTAAGATATTGAACAAAGATAGTTTTGGAGGCATGGAAGTAAATTTTATCATTGTATGTTTTTTCGATTTCTGAGTTGGGTGTGTAAGTCACCAAATCCAACCTTATATTATTTTAATCTCTGTTTAAAATCAAATGAGTTATACAATGATAACGAAATGAAAACAATTTAAATACTATTCATCAAATGGATTTTTTTATTATTTAATTGTGCAGCCCTTTCTATTTAAATGCATTGATGCATAATACAAGGATAGTTAGATGAAGGATCATGGATGGATAAATGTGTGGATATCTATCTATTAAAGGCAGATATATGGGTCAGTGACAAAAACAGTTTAGCAAGATGAGAAATTCAAAAATCTTTTTCAAAACTTGTTTCAAAAGCATGTATCAGGTTTATTTCAATGCAGTGGTGTATTTATGTTAATTTTATGCAATAAAATTTTTTACATTTGCACCATTATGAAAGTTAAGACTGAATGGACCTGAAAATGTCAAATGGTGTAACCGGCAATTGCGCCAAAGAATGAGAAATATAAAAAAAAGTATCCACCTTGATGACATGTAATCGTAATCATCATTAAAAAAAAATTAAAATATAATTTTTTCTAAATGTACATTTTAATGCGTTTTTGTAATATTTATTTGTAATATATATCATAGTCTTGACATATGCTGAAAACAGCTCTGTTTTCTAAATAATCTATGACAAATAATGTAAAAAATGTATGTAAAAATATCATATTACATTAAACTAGACGATTATATTTTATTCCACATTTTTTATAAATATATTTTCATTAAAAAAAAATACTAGTTACACCAATTAACAAAGACCAGTTACACCACAATGACATTTTTGCAATTATCCCCCAAATATTCTTTCAAAATGAAATAAAAACATACATTTTAGACTTTGTTCTCAAAAAAGAAAATGTATGCAAGTAATCTGCAAATTTATTTGGAAATTTTGACCCTTTAAAATTTAATTAAACCATACGAACACAAAATAATTAATGTCACATCATTGACCCATATAAACAATATGCACCTTTAGTATATAGACAGAATTTGCTTGAATTATTTGTGTTTAAACTAAATTTTCGTTTGCACTCCTGTCACTTTCGGTGTAATTGTAAGATAATGATAGACCCCACAAACAAACTTTAAGCATTCATTTGTAGCAGAGAGTGTGTGTTGATTGTGTAAAAAAAGATTCATCTAACTTAAATATTTTTGGAATGATGAAGCCAAAGCCAAAAAGCATTAGGTTGTGCCCCGCTCTCCCTTACTCTGATAATTCACTTCCCTCCTCAGTCTCTAAATTGTTCAAATAATTTTATATTGGCACAATGAGACATCTGATACTGCACATAACTCTGTGTGTCAGCACTGATCATTACTTTAATAATATTGTCTAGTAAATATACCATGAATTGTTTTTTGACAATGAACAATATTACTACTTTTAGATTAACATTTATGCATGTGATAGACACTTTTATCCAAAGCGACATACTGTAGAGAGCATTAAAAGGTATACATTTTTATCAATACGTGTGTTTCCTGGGTTTGAACCCATGACCTTTATGCGCTGCTAATGCATTGCTCTACCACTGAGCTATACAGGAGCATGATGATATAAATAGTACTTGACCCCAAGTGGTAAATCTTCACATTAAAACAATACAGTAGCAGTTGCTGCTATATGTAAGATGTGGTTTGAGTTCTTTCTTACCTTTCCATCGAGTGTCAGTAGTATAGAGTCACTCTTGATGTCTCTGTGAATGACACCTTGAGCGTGAAGATAACAGAGAGCCTGAAGTACAGCTTCACACACTGTAGCTATCTGCTCCTCCGTCAGTCTAAACACACAGAAAACACAAATGCAACATACTTTATTCTGGAGGCAAACCTGAGCTAAAAAAAAACATTCAGTGTGTAACAGACAAACTTTAGCCAGTAATAAAAAACATTATATAAATACATAACAACATAAGAGTGAATGAATAATGTCAATATTATCTGTTCATGAACTATTGCTTTCAGAGCTTAATTGCAGGAGTTAAAGGTTCAGAACAAAGTGACATTCTGTCCTATATGGCTCAGATCCCTACATCAGTGTATGTCGACACCAGAGGTTGCGTTAACTAATCATTTTACATTTTTAATGGATTATTTTTAGCAGTGTCAAAAAGTCTGTAGTGCAGCCTCACGGTTAGTCGCGACTTATTATACACAATACACCCACATATATTATGTAAACATAAACTTTTATTCTGCAAACGATTAGTCACGACTAATCGTGAGGCAGCACTAAAAGTCTGTAAGCCATTTGACAGATTACACTTACTGTACAACTTTGTTCACGAGTTCGCATTAATGTGTAATCAATATGGTTGCCGTGCTGCCAGAGTAGAGGGCTAGCTTGAAATATTAGTCTGAGCAGAGTATTAGAGTATAGAGTATACTCATATAGAGTATACTATATGAGTATACAGTAGATATAGAGTGGGATATAGAGTATTCCCACTTCTTTAACTGGTATAGATGTACAAGCAGAGAGTGAGGTGATGGGGTGGAGGAGGGATGCTGCAAAAAACTGTAACGGGACGGATGTGAGGAATGACTATATGGGCCATTCCACCGAATCAATGCCATTTCTGTTTCCAGGACATTATGGGGTGGTTTCCCTGACAGGGATTAGACTAGTCCTAGACTAAAATAAATGTAAGAGCTGTCCAAACTGAAAACAACTTGCATTGACATATCTTAAAATACATCAGTGCACTTTGTTTTGCCTCAAAATGCACACCAGTAATGTTTGTAGTAAGGCATGTTTGTTAAAACTAGTTGTATTTCCTAATTAAACTAAGGCCTAGTACTGGTTTAATCTAATCCCTGTCCAGGAAAACACCCATATATATAAATTGAAGAAAAATAACTATACATTAAAAATACATTTTATTATTAAGAAACATGTCCTGCACTTCTATACTTTACCTTTAAATATAAAGCATAGAATTCTTCAGATATCCTATTTTGTATTTATTTTTTTTTTTTTGCATTTTTGTGTGGGTCCATATCCCATCTTTGCTTTAAATATTTTTTTAACCATTTAAAAAATCATAATATTTTAGATAAAATGTCAAAAAAATTTGTCAAATCACATTTCACGTCATCATTTCTCGTTTTCTTTTCTGTAATATTGTATGATATTGATGCTGTGTGAATGTCAACCTTAATGTTCAGTTCTGTTACCTGTATTATTTCTTTGATGTTATTGGTTAATTTTAAAATAAAACATTTTGGTAAATCGCTAGAATTTGCTGAGTACTTTCATGCTATTAGCACATATTTAATGCAGCTATATTTCATGTATTTGCTAAATCTATGCTAAAAGCCCTGTTACTTTCAGTCCTGTTACCAAAATGCCTCCATCCTCCATTAAGAAACCATGTAAAAAAATAAACTTGTTTCCTGAGATCGACCAATGCTTATTTTGAAAAGTAAAATATGTGTGTTATTAGATTTAGTTTTAAAAATAATTTTAAAATGAACTTCAATTTTGAAGAGTGGCACCGATTCAGCGCTGCGTGGTTGGATTACGTGACAATGCCTCTCCCGAACTGGCAAACTTAGGTAAATAAACGTTATTAAATGTGGCAAGAATGTATCTGACCCAAAGCCGTATAATTATACTGACCTATTGCGTCGCTGTGCAGACAGATCTATGTGAAGTTCTGCGAGAAAGCGTTTAGTAAGCACTCTCGAAACACTCTCGCGATACTTTGCTGTCATAGGCTGATAGATCTGCGCAGCGCTGCTGAAGTTGAACACGCTTCAATTTCCAGGACAAAATTAAAACTGCAAAGAGAATTCGTCTTTCCGAGGTAAAGACATGAAATCTATAGATTCTGCATTTATTTGTCTCGATGGTTTTTAGAGACAGAGTGTCATAAAGAAAGTCATTCAGATTGTTAACATTTTAATCGCAATAGTGTTTTGTAATTTGATTTGTTTATTTGCTTATTCAGGCACAAAGGTCGTGTGTTTTATCGCCTTCACTGTCACTGCGGAAAAAACAAACATTTATTCATCTGCTTCATGATGTTGAACAGGTAAATAGACGCACTTTCTCTGTTTATCCAGCCTGATCTCATGAGAATACGTGTGTGTTTTACGTAAAGTGTGGTTGTACCACACGTACATTTACTTACGTTTTCATACACACTGAAACGTATAATATCGACGTATTGACAGGACTAATACGTTAATTATTTACATATTAACAGCTTTACAGACGTACTTGTATATATTCCTTTTCATAAATACAACCCCAAAACAGAAAAAGTTGGGACACAGTAGAAATTGTGAGTAAAAAAGGAATGGAATAATTTACAAATCTCATAAACTTATATTTTATTCACAGTAGAATATAGATAACATATCAAATGTTGAAAGTGAGATATTTTGAAATGTCATGCCAAATATTGGCTCATTTTGGATTTCATGAGAGCTACACATTCCAAAAAAAGTTGGCACAGGTAGCAATAAGAAGCCATAAAAGTTAAATGTACATATAAGGAACAGCTGGAGGAGGACCAATGTTTAGGAATAGGAATGTTGTCCTATTCTTGTCTAATACAGACTTCTAGTTGCTCAACTGTCTTAGGTCTTCTTTGTCGCATCTTCCTCTTTATCATGCACCAAATGTTTTCTATGGGTGAAAGATCTGGACTGCAGGCTGGCCATTTCAGTACTCAGATCCTTCTTCTACACAGCCATGATGTTGTAATTGATGCAGTATGTGGTCTGGCATTGTCATGTTGGAAAATGCAAGGTCTTCCCTGAAAGAGACGAAGTCTGAATGGGATCATATGTATCTAGAACTTGGATAAACCTTTCAGCATTGATGGTGCCTTTCCAGATGTGTAAGCTGCCCATGCCACACGCACTCATACAGCCCCAAACCATCAAAGATGCAGGCTTCTGAACTGAGCGCTAATAACAACTTGGGTTGTCATTGTCCTCTTTAGTCCGGATGAAATGGCATACCAGTTTACCAAAAGGAACTTCAAATTTTAATTCGTTGGACCACAGAACAGTTTTCCACTTTGCCACAGTCCATTTTAAATGATCCTTGCCCAGAGAAAACGCCTGTGCTTCTGGATCATGTTTAGATGTGGCTTCTTTTTTGACCTACAGGGTTTTAGCTGGCAACAGCGAATGACACGGTGGATTGTGTTCACTCACAATGTTTTCTGGAAGTATTCCTGAGTCCATGTTGTGATTTCCATTACAGTAGCATTCTTGTATGTGATGCAGTGCCGTCTAAGAGCCCGAAGATCACGGGCATCCAGTATGGTTTTCCAGCCTTGACCCTTACACACAGAGATTGTTCCAGATTCTCTGAATCTTTGAATGGTATTATGCACTGTAGAGGATGATAACTTCAATCTCTTTGCAATTTTTCTCGGAGAAACTCAGAAAACTATTTTTCGCCGCAGCATTGGTGGAATTGGTGATTCTCTGCCCATCTTGACCTCTGAGAGACACTGCCACTCAGAGAGGCTTTTTTTATATCCAATAATGTTGCCAATTGACCTAATAAGTTGCAAATTGGTCTTTCAACTGTTCCCTATATGTACATTCAAATCTCCTGGCCTCTTATTGCTACCTGTCCCAACTTTTTTTGGAATGTGTAGCTCTCATGAAATCCAAAATGGGCCAATATTTGGCATGACATTTCAAAATATCTTACTTTCAACATTTGATATGTTATCTATATTCTACTGTGAATAAAATATAAGTTTATGAGATTTGTAAATTATTCCATTCCTTTTTTACTCACAATTTCTACAGTGTCCCAACTTTTTCTGTTTTGGGGTTGTATTAAAATAGCGGGCATTGGCGTTTCTTACTCATATTAATGAGATGTTTTCAGTCACATTTTTACTCGTTTACCTAATGAAATATGACTTTTGGAGGATTACATAATATTAAACAAAACTACACTTTAAAATCTTAAAATGAATAACATTTCTGTAATCATTTAACAATTTTGCAATATTTAGTTTGTTTGACACACCTAAGGCGTTTTTCAGGCTATGCAGTCTTCCCTATGCAACAATTACACCAAAACACAACATAAATTCACAAAAGATGTTAATTTTATTCATTCGCTGTAATCCACATTTTAAAAATGTAAAAATATGTGTTCTGCTCGTGGTGGAGTGATCCTATGTGCATCATGTGTCTTGTCAAAATAAGTGTCTGCTGCATGTGATGCACATGGTTCACATAACACAACGAACACATATTTTAAAAACACTAGCAACACACATGACACTTCGAACACACGTTTTGAATTTGCCCCCCTCGGATGAGCAGTCACAAGTCGCCACTGGTTCTGTGCATTAATGCCCTAGGCCTAGAGGAACCACCATTTTTAGTTTGCCCAAAGTACCTTTCTTAAAAGAACCATTTCTTTTTACCTTTTAATAGTCTGAACCTTTTCCCACTATAAATGGCCTTTTACATTACAGTAAAGGTTTTTTTATGGAGCCATGCAGCCCAAAATAACATTTTAGGAACATTTGTATAGAATTTTTGGCCCATTAGATAAAAAGTTGTAAGTCACTGCGTCTTAATATATGATATATTAAAGGGTTTGTATTACCTGGTTTCGGAAACGATGTTGGTTAAAGCGCCACCCTGCAGGTACTCCATGATTACCCAAAGCTCCTCACCCACCAGCGCGCTCTTGTACATCTCCACTACATTCTTATGTCTGTAGTCTCTCATGATGACAACCTGTGAGACATTCAGAAGATTATCATCATGGTTTTTTACTCTTTGCCGTACACTTACATTAACATAAACAGTGCTAATCTTGTGTCTTTATCTCTGCAAACAAAATTTTTTACATCTTGGGGGGGTTAATGATATTTCATGCCTTCAGACTTATTTACACATCCTCATGCTAAACAAATGCAAAGTTCTGGGCCAAACTCACGCCTTCTTTTTCCTACACGTTTCGGAAAGTTTATTTCGAAAATGGTTACCAATTACGTAACAGTGACCCCATATTCCTTTTATGGGCACTTCCCCCAGAAAAGCACACCCACATGTCGTTCAAAGTCAGATCAAGGACACTCATTAGCATTGTACCTTCGAGTAGTAGTCACAGGCATCACTGCATGTGACAGCTTTGTTTTATATAAAGACTTAACAATTGCACGAAACAAGAAGTTTGTTTTTGGACGTAAGAAGAAAGTCTTGTTCAGCTTTACAAGCCAGCCTTATGGAAACAATGGATATAGTTTGTTTGCGTGAGTTTTATTTAATGCTGGATCTCGTTGAAATGGGACTGTCCCATCCGGGTCATGAGTCACAGGCGGTAAGTAAAACTGCTTCAAATGTGTTTTGTTGGCAATCGGCACGTAAGTGCATATAATGTAAACGACACGAACATGTAGTGAATCATAAATTATCCAGAGATAGTAGGATAATGTTTTGTGTGCGTAACTTGCTCGTGACTCGCTCCTATCGCTGGAAGCCTCCGGGATCTTGTGCTGTTCTGAAAACAATCCCTAGAGCTGATCTGTCTTCAGGGTTCCCACACCTTAGTTAACTTCTAATTTAAGGACCTTTCAAGATTTGATCACACTGCACCCATATACAGTCTTGTTCAAAATAATAGCAGTACAATGTGACTAACCAGAATAATCAAGGTTTTTAGTATATTTTTTATTGCTACGTGGCAAACAAGTTACCAGTAGGTTCAGTAGATTCTCAGAAAACAAACAAGACCCAGCATTCATGATATGCACACTCTTAAGGCTGTGCAATTGGGCAATTAGTTGAAAGGGGTGTGTTCAAAAAAATAGCAGTGTCTACCTTTGACTGTACAAACTCAAAACTATTTTGAACAAACATTTTTTGGGGGGGGATTTAGCAATCCTGTGAATCACTAAACTAATATTTAGTTGTATGACCACAGTTTTTTGAAAACTGCTTGACATCTGTGTGGCATGGAGTCAACCAACTTGTGGCACCTCTCAGCTGTTATTCCACTCCATGATTCTTTAACAACATTCCACAATTCATTCACATTTCTTGGTTTTGCTTCAGAAACAGCATTTTTGATATCACCCCACAAGTTCTCAATTGGATTAAGGTCTGGAGATTGGGCTGGCCACTCCATAACATTAATTTTGTTGGTTTGGAACCAAGACTTTGCCCGTTTACTAGTGTGTTTTGGGTCATTGTCTTGTTGAAACAACCATTTCAAGGGCATGTCCTCTTCAGCATAGGGCAACATGCCCTCTTCAAGTATTTTAACATATGCAAACTGATCCATGATCCCTGGTATGCGATAAATAGGCCCAACACCATAGTAGGAGAAACATGCCCATATCATGATGCTTGCACCTCCATGCTTCACTGTCTTCACTGTGTACTGTGGCTTGAATTCAGAGTTTGGGGGTTGTCTCACAAACTGCCTGTGGCCCTTGGACCCAAAAAAAACAATTTTACTCTCATTAGTCCACAAAATGTTCCTCCATTTCTCTTTAGGCCAGTTGATGTGTTCTTTGGCAAATTGTAACCTCTTCTGCACATGCCTTTTTTTTAACAGAGGAACTTTGCGGGGGATTCTTGAAAATAGATTAGCTTCACACAGACGTCTTCTAACTGTCTTACAGGTAACTCCAGACTGTCTTTGATCATCCTGGAGGTGATCATTGGCTGAGCCTTTGCCATTCTGGTTATTCTTCTATCCATTTTGATGGTTGTCTTCCGTTTTCTTCCACGTCTCTCTGGTTTTGCTCTCCATTTTAAGGTATTGGAGATCATTTTAGCTGAACAGCCTATCATTTTTTGCACCTCTTTATAGGTTTTCCCCTCTCCAATCAACTTTTTAATCAAAGTACGCTGTTCTTCTGAACAATGTCTTGAACGACCCATTTTCCTCAGCTTTCAAATGCATGTTCAACAAGTGTTGGCTTCATCCTTAAATAGGGGCCACCTGATTCACACCTGTTTCTTCACAAAATTGATAACCTCAGTGATTGAATGCCACACTGCTGTTTTTTTGAACACACCCCTTTCGACTAATTCAACTAATTGCCCAATTGCACAGCCTTAAGAGCGTGCATATCATGAATGCTGGGTCTCATTTGTTTTCTGAGAATCTACTGAACCTACTGGTAACTTGTTTGCCACGTAGCAATAAAAAAATATACTAAAAACCTTGATTATTCTGGTTAGTCACATTGTACTGCTATTATTTTGAACAAGACTGTATAATACATCTACATCAATTCCTCTAACAATGACTTCAGCAATGAGCGTCAATACAACAAGCGTCTTATTGTTGAAAGATATTGGGTAACTGTGTGAAGAGGACAAACTTTGCCTTGGGTCATGTTCATATATTCATGACTGAATTGCTGTATAATGCACATCACACATGTATTGTAAGCAACAGAGACACACTGTACTTTCTACACATAATTAATCTATGTCCTGTGTATTAGATTACACGTGGACAGACACAGACCCTAAAATGACATTAAAGGTGACATAGAACGATTGAACTGAGTATTTATCCTTGTTCTGTGATGTGACATGTAGACAAAATTTTTTTGTTTGGGTCTGTAATGCCTTAGAAGCTTCCTAAAAACCTCTCTCAGATAGCTCTATTAGGGTGGGGGATTTTAAACAAGTGGTTTTGCACCTATTTGGCTCCCCCTACTGGCTTAACTTGCAATCTCATTACTGATTGGCTGACTTTGCTGCCACTCAAAAAATGTAGCCAATTATTTTAAAGTGGAAGGGCAGTTAGATGCCTGTGATGTCATAAGCATCCGTTTTTCAGATTGGGCTGTTTTCTGGCTGACATTTCTAAAAGAGGACTTTCTATGAGACTGAGATGTTTAGCACTTTTTGTATGTTTGTGAATGTGGGTAGACTACCATTATTCAACAAAGACGAGGTAAAAATGGTTTTTCATTCTCTGTCCCCTTTAAAGCACTTGAGTCGCGGTAAAACTAGACTTTACTCACTTCATTAAAGAGCAGCTCTCTTCTTTGCTGCTTCCTCAGATCCATCATTTTTACCGCCACCTGTCTTCCGCTGTGCTTTTCCCGTGCGATGCAGACCACACCCGTGGATCCCTCTCCGATCTTCACAAAGTTCTCCAAAAACATTCGAGGGTCTCCTTTGTCCACGACCATCTGAAGGGCGGCTTTGAACTGATCGTGGGTGACTTTGGGCTCCTCCATGATGGAGGTGGGTGTTTGGGGTGGCCTGAAACAGGGCGATGAGGTTCCCGTCGGACTTGCAGACGAGCCTGTCGGTGAGGGTCTGGGTTGGGTCGGGCTGTCCTGTGTTGGTGGGACAGAAGCTGGAATTCCAGTGGCTTTGATGGGAGAAAATATCAAGTCATTAGGGAAATGACGTGGGGTTTGGGGGGTGACCGGTCCGTGTCCTGGTTTTGGACTGCTAGTGCCATTGGGTTTGGAAATGGGTGAATAGCCGACTGAACTTATCTGTATGGTAACAAAGATCAAAACAACACCTGGTTAGTTCTTCAAACAATGAAATTGTGACTTTTTACCATATCTAAATGTATATTATGTTATGGGCACACGCCATCGAGTCATGAAAATTCACCTTGACATTGTAGGCGGATTGTGGCCTTGGTTGTTGTACCTGTGGTGGACCCGTGGTCACCCTCGACCTCATGTTTGGCCCATCATCCACATTGTATGTGTTGTAGAGACAGGACACGGGCCTTTGATTGTTCATACCGTCTGTTTTAGGAAAAGCAGGCCTTTCCTGGGCAACTCTGGGCAGGAATAATATATCCCGGGGCATGAGCGGTGCTTCCTCCATGAACATGGACGCTTCATGGATGGACTTGGCTCTCGGCCTGTCATTTGCAGGATCGTAGTTGTACCTTTTTTCCAAACCGGGCCGTGGACTTCCACTCTCTCTGTGGACTGGGTCGATCCTCGCGCTCCAGTCTGTGAACGGCTGCCCGTTTCTCTGATTGGCTTTGATCAGTCCCTGATATTCGTAAATATCTCCTTCTTCTGCCAGCAGCCCGAGCGACTGTGCCCGTTTGCGCACAGATGGGCTGCTTCTACGTAATGAGTTCGAGCTGGTGACGGACAGACTGCTCAGCTGTGCAATCGCAGCAGAAATATAGTCCTCGTGCCCGATGAAGCTGCCCCGCACGATGCTCTGTGAGAGAAAATTGTTAGATCAGTTTTGTGATTATTCAAGTAAACTATCATGAAATGACAAAAGAAGTTAAAATATGGATGTTCAAAACTATGATAGTCATTATGGGGCAGTTTCCTGGACCGGGTTTAGGCCTCAGTTATGTTAGGATGTTTAAGTAGTTTTTACAAACATACCTAACCAAAAACATTACTGATGTGCATTTTGAGACCAAACATTGGTACTGATATATGTTAAGATATGTTAGTGCAAGATGTTTTTAAATTAAGCCAGCTCAAACATGCATTTTAGTCTGGGACTAGGATAAGAACTGTACGGGAAACTACTACTGTAAGTTTATTTAGGGGGAGAATGGGTGTAAATTTTTTTGACAATTCTTTTAAGTCTGTGCATTCAAAATGTGTTTCAAACCAGTTACTAGAATGTATGCTATTAAATGACATAGCTGTTATCTTTGCAAAACAGACAGAAAATGCATGGTTTAGTTTCAAACAATAGGACTGAAATAAGGATTATGACAAAAATGGATTTTGAAAGCATTTAATTTAACATCGACTTTAATAATCATGAACACTGTAGTCTGGTTTCACAGACAAGGCTTAGCTAAAGCCAGGATTAGGCCTTACTTTTATTAAGACGTTTAAGCATCATTTATTAACATGCCTGTGTTGAGACAAATCAATGACATTGGCTTATTTTAAGATCTGTCAGTGCAGTTTCAGTTGAGATGGCTCAAACATGTGTCTTAGTCTAGGACTAGCCCTTACACTGTAAAAAAAATTTTGTGGCTTATTTTATTTAGTTAAATTTACTGAGTAAATTTTATTTAAAAAATGTAATTCTTGTTTTTTAACCAAATTTTAGTAAAAATAACACAAAAAGGTAATTCTAAATGAATGCATTATTTAGTAAATTCAACTAAATCATCATGTAAAATTTGTAAGAAGGAAATTAAATAATAATAATTTTGGGTTGAAACTACTTGAATTATTTTAGTAAGTATAACTAGGCAGTGGACTAAAAATAATATGCTGGATTTACCAAAAATTATTAAAATATAGTGCATCTTTTCTGCATCCACTCCCCTGAGTAAATTTTACATGGACATTTAAGCAAATGCTTAAATTGCTAAAAAAAATCATGTAAAACCCACTTAAAAAATTGGACGCAAAAAAGATGCACATAGGGGCGGTTTCCCGGACAGGGCATATCCTAGTCCTAAACTAAAATGCATGTTGCAGCTTCTTTAATTTCAAAGCACCTTGAACTGACATATTTGAACATATATCAGTGACGTTGTTTTGTCTCAAGATGCACACCAGTATAGTTTTTTTTTTTGTAAAAACTTCTTAAATGTCCTAAATTAACTTAGGCCTAGTCTGGATTAATCTAAACCCTGTCGGGAAACTGCCCCTATGTGTTTACTAGGGCTGTCAATAGATTAAAAAAATTAATCTAGATTAATCGCATGATTTCATGAGTTAACTGCGATTAATCGCAAATTAATCGCACATTTTTATCCATTCTAAATTTACCCTAATTTAACACTTTTCAGGTTTTTAATATTCTAATCATATAAACCATATATAGATGCTTTATGCAAATGTATGTTAACAACAGCCTGTTTACATTTTAACAGAATCACCAGCCATTGTTTTGTATATGAATTTTCCTTTCAGAAGATTTTTCTTTCTCCATTTTTGTTTGCTGTTGCATCATTTGTGACCTGTGCTGGCAAGTTGAGTCGGAATTAGCTAATTTAAAAAAAATAGTTGTTCAAATTTTGACATTCTCTATTAAAACATAGAACAATGCATGATTTGTTGAAATATAACAAAATATGACAGAACTACACGTGTTTGAAGTTGAAAGAGTCAAATTACCACAAAAATGTCCACATCCATACATTAAATTACAACATCAATACCTTAAAATCACTGGTAAAACTAATAGATTTAGCACACACAAAGCAAAAACATCATCAATGTATGTTCAACTTTTTTTCCTTTTGTTTGATTGACATTGAGACAGACTGCTTAAAATCTAAGTGATCTAATATAATGTTACACATCAGATATTTTTAACCAACAGTTAACCAAACATTTACTTAAGACATAACAGATTATAGAACCTACCTGCGTGAATTCTTATCAAAGCAGATATTTGTAAAACTGTAATTTTGTGTAGATGTCTATATATCCGGGTCGCGCACTCGCGCGTCTGTGTTCACGCGCTTCAGATATCAGTCAGTCAGCGTGAGGGGATCGCTTTTGAGTCTTGTCGCTCTTAATAACTCTTTAACATTAATCAGGTACCGAACTTTATCTCTCTTAATGACTATTTTAACATCAAGCAAGTCCTGCAGTCTATTTTATAAGTCATGCATAAAAGCGAAACCAAAATGAATTGAGACGCATTTTTGTATTAGATTAAGCATTAGGAGGACGGTAACGTTACACCTCTCAGACGTATAAATAAAGATCATATCAGATGTCCAACGAGCATTTAGAGCATTGGATTTGGTAGACGATTTGCTTAATGTTCTTATAAAAACCTTTTACTCATTAAGAGAGAGTCACATTTGTCTGCGTCTCTGTTCATTCAACTATGGGCTGGACCAAGGGTCAAACAGAAATTGCGCGTTGCGTTAATCTCCGTTAATAAAATTAGTGGCGTTAAAATGAATTTGCGTTAACGCGTAATTAACGCGTTAATTTTGACAGCCCTAGTGTTTACATTTTTTTTTATTAAATCCAGCATATTATTTTTTCAGTGTAGCCTTGGCTGTGAAACTGGGGGTTCGTGTGTAGTAACACATGTTTCATTGATGTAACTTACCTGGAGTCCAGCCATAAACTAGCTCATTTTACAGCTAACAGACTAAACATTAACACTAACAACTTGCATGAACAATATCCACACAATAAAAATTATTTAGCTTTAATGAGTTTAACCACAAAAAATGCATTGCCATCATAAAATAAGTGAAGGAATAAAGTTACTTTCCTACCTTAAAATTAGTTCTTCCCCTTTAAAATCTGCAATGCCTGCCACATGACTATACGTAATTTCTCATGTGTCGAGGACTAAACTGAAGATAATGTTACCTTGGACCACAAAACCAGTTTTTAGTCGCACCGCACGGGTGTATTTGTAGCAAAAGCTAAAAATGTATTGGGTCAAAATTATAAATTTTTCTTTTATGCCCCAAATCATGATATTAAAGGTGCAGTGTGTAAATTTTAGCAGCATCCAGTGGTGAGGTTACGAATTGCAACCAACTGCTTAGTCAACTGCTCACCCCTCGCTTTTGAAATGCATAGAGAAGCTATGGTAGCCATCACCCAAAAAACATGACAACTTACTAAAACAACTTAGTAAAAAAGTTTGTCCGTTAAGAGCTTCTGTAGAAACATGGCGGCACAACATGGCGACTTCCACGTAAAGGAACCCTCTCTGTGTATGTACATAAAAACTTCTCATTCTAAGGTAATAAAAACACAACAGTTCATTATAAAAAGGTCTTTAAAGAACCCTGATAATAAAGTTTTGTATATTATTTAGCATTTCTGTCAAGAGATCCTTCTAAAAATTACACACTGCACCTTTAAGTAAAAATTATAATCCATAAAGATATTTTGCATATTTACTGTAAATATATCAAAACTTTAGATTACTTCCAGATTTTCAAATAGTTGTATCTCGGCCAAATATTGTCCTATCATAACATTTATCCTTTTGACTGGTTTTGTGGTACATGAGTTGATTTGTAAATAGTGAGAGATTGGAAGTGTTACAATTGACCCGTGTTACAACCATCCCGTGTTTTTTCAAGCATTTAGAAATCAAAAGTGAAAAATTATCCATGTGACATTCAGCTGTCTGTTAACCCAATAATAAACATAGTTGTGATATAAAAGTGAACATGGAGCTGGGGCTGAGAGATATTGACCGAAATTCATATCTTGGTATAATGGCGATATTTTGAGTATTGATCTATTATGTACTGTACTATACTAGTTAGTTAAATTTTGAAGTGGATCTAAACCTTTATAAATGTTGTCTTGTAACCAATACCTGTTCTTGTCTGAGGATGAATTTTTTTTGATCCACTTCAAATGTTGACTAGTATAGTTTGAAGATTGAGTTTATATGATCGTTGAGCAGGTTTATCTAGTCATAATTAGTATGCAGAACATTCTTAAAACAGCTTATAGATGAGAACAATGAGGAAAAACATTTTTTGAGTTACAGTAACAAACCCTACATAAGACTTCATACCAAACATCAGTCAAATGTATACAACAGATTACAATATGTTAGGGTTAGTTGCGTTAATACTGTGTTGAGGACTATGTTATGAATGCACACATGTTCTTTACCTTCTTTGGTTTGGGTTGCACACGTGTGATGTTGGATGGATCCACCACAGGTTTGGGTCTCTTTAGGGTTTCTATAAGGCTTTGCCATTGGGGCGGCAGTCCAACGAAACAGCCCTGAACCGGGTCGAACGACGTGTGCACTCTGTGCTCAAAGTTCTTGGGTGCGGATATCTCCAGCCTTTTCTTCTTCTTTTTCCTTTGAAACATTCCGACAACCTGTGGGAAACAAAATTCAGTCCCATCATGGCACGACACGCTCAGTTTGTCCAGCAACGCCATTGGGGTTACAACACTGCATTCAAAACACGCACTCCACACCTCTCGGAGGAAAACCCGACCACATCCGTCAATTAAAACAAACAAGACTGAGGACGAATGTTGTTTCAGAGGTGACAGGTGAGATTAAATGGGGTGGAGACGGACGTGTCAGGTGTGAAACTGAAACCTGAAGACACGCCCCTTTTCTAAAGCAGGTCAACCTCTTCTGTTGTATCTCTCTCTCTAACAACACAAGATAGAAGAAATGTGTCATGTGTTTGGCACAGATTATTTTCAACCTGACACTGTGTTCTTCGTGTTTCACAGTAAAATGAGATAGTTGTGGATCAAGTTAAAATCTGGATTGGTGACATTATTAATGCACACAGAATGCAATAAACTAGAAGAACAGAGGATACAGACCAACTCAATATTGCCGTGGGTTTACTGAGGACACAAACAAAAATATTGTCCACATTTTAAGTGCTTTGAATTTTGCAAGCAAGAGATCTGTTTATGTTTTAAAAGCTAAAGAAGAGACAATTATGTGGTTGCATTTAAAGGTGCCAAAGAATGCATTGATGTTAAATAGTTCTCTGATATTTACATACAAGGTTTGTGGCTTTATTAAGTGCAAAAATGATCCAGAGACAGTTTAACATGTCCATTTATAACCTTAGGATCTGCCTTTAGAATGAAATGGTTTATTATAACCTTATATGAAAGGGTCATGAATAATAATGTTGAGCTCTGCTCTGATTGGCTGTTTCTCAGAGCAGCTCCATCAGTAGCTCTGTGTGTGTGTGTAAACAGATCTTATGCTTGAGTCTGTATCAGATGAAGATACAGATTTTGATGAATAATCAATTGTTTTGAGATTGTTAATAGACGTTTCTGAGTACGTTTGTTTTTTCAGTGTGGACCTGCAAAACGTAACTGTAACGTCAATAGTAGAATTTCAGCCTAAATGCTAGCATATAGCATCAATTAGCATACACCATTAACTAGCATATAGCATTAAAGCAACACTAAAGAGTTTTTTTACCTTAAAATAACGTTTCCAAAAAAGTTTCAGTCGTTTATCCACTTGAAACAGGGTGAACGGCACTTTCACATTCGCTTTGCAGCCGTCTATCGGCCAAAACCGCACTAAAGAAGTTTCTAACCGTCGGGTCGCGGTCCTGTAGTTCGAGTGAAAACTACAAAAACTTGCTTTATGGCAGACCTACAATCCAATCAGAGCCAGCTTTGCTGCAGTAGGCTAAATTATTTATGACAACTGTAATGGACAATTCCGCTTCCAACCTGTAGGGGGAGCAAAGAGCAAAAACTCTTTAGTGTTGCTTTAACTCGCATATAGTGCTGCTAATTCAGCAGGCACAACTTTATTTTTAGCATTGTAACAACATTGTAATTAATTTAATGTGTATTTTAATGTTAGAGGCGTACATCTCGACTGTAACATCACAGTTTATGAAGGAGGAGACAATCGTGTTTGAGGCTCATGATATGTCATTAGCACGTACACAACTCGTATTATTAATCTATGCCTTTAAAATGCTACTTCTGAGAAAAAGACCCACTTTTATCTCCTTCAAAGATTGAGAGATCTCAAATATCTCTCAAGCTGTGCTTAGATTTGCCAACATATATGACAGTCATCCATTTGACGAAAATTCAAATTTCAATGTAAAGGCAAACATTTCTCGTCAATAACATTGTTATCTAACAATAATCCACTGATCTGTACAAAACAGTTTAACAAATCCATCAGTAACAGATAAAAACGCTAAAGTCCTTTGGTGATATTGCTTGATATTCATCTAGATACACGTAAACGAAATGTGTTTCATTTGGACAATCGTGATTTTGTAATAAAACATTATTGAATAAATCCAATTCATAAACGTTCCTGAAATGTGAACTGTTGACGCAGTGATGTGCACAGAAGATGTTGAAGATGTTACACATCATGTTGCTATAAAACAGTCACATGATGTGTGACATTAAAGATCTATACAGTAAACATTATGTAGGCCTTCAGCTTCTCTGTGGTGATAATGCTACACAAACACATGTGATGTTGTTGACACAGAGTCTAAAAACTCTGAATTCATCCTCTCCTTGTGTAAACTGTCAATTGACATTTGTCATCTAGAGGATATTGAACAATAAGTATACAAAAATAAAATAGCACATCATCAAAGCTTGACAATCGATGCAATTTTACAAAGGCTCATGCTTGTCCTTTCCTAACATTGCATCTTGCGTCTTTTGCGGCTATGCAATTGTTTTGCATATTTTTTAGTAAATTCAGTTTTCAAAGTGAAAAAAAAATTAAAAACTTAAAAATATTTGTAGCTCTTCAAACAAGATCAGCAGTTCAGCAACCCTTAAAGCAAAAAATAAATATAACAAATACATAAATAAATAAATAAAATATATTTTATATATATATATATATATATATATATATATATAAATATATGCTAAATACATTTTGTAGAAAGTAAAGCTTAATGAATTGAATTTGAAAAGAAATTATTTTTAACCTTCATTTATGGACATATATTTCAAAATTTACTTCAGGGGCAACACATACATTTCTAATTTTTCATCCCATATGGCTAAAAATATATTTAATATAAAAAGTTTGAAAGTATAAGTAAAACATGTATAAGTATGTATAAAAAATAGTGCTGGGCAAAGATTAATCCAGATGAATCGCATACAAAATAAAAATGAGTTTTTGCATAAAATATGTTTGTTTTCTGTGTGTAATTATTATGAATATTTTAACACACACACAGACACATACATGTATACATTTCAGAATTTTTTCTTTATATATCTATTTTTTTATTTATATATTATATAGAATTATATTTAGAAACTTCCAAATAAATAAATATACACATGTAAATGTTTCTTAAATACATACTTGAATATGGGTGTATTTATATACACACAATAATAACACACAACACACACTTATATATTATGCAAAAACTCCCTTTTATTTTGTATGCAATTAATCTAGATTAATCTTTGCCCAGCACTAATAAAAAAGTATATATTTGCAGGTTTTTTTTTGCAACTTTTTTAAACCTGTTGTTAAAGATTCTTCCAATGCAGTGTGAATATCAATGCTTCAAAATATATTTCCTATAAAAATATATTTAAAAATAAACTAAAATATATATATGTATACAAAAATAATTTAAAAATATATTTTTTAAACATTTATTTTTTTATATATTAATTTTTTATATTTATTTTGTATATATTTAAATTATTTTTTATTTTAAAAATCCATATGGGAAATGACTTACTAAGATAAAGAAATTATTTTAGATTTCAAAACAAATCCAGAAATAAAAAACAGCAATATCTAGAACTGCAGTACTGCTGTATGCAAACGTAACAACATCCAATGCATTTTAATGTATGATATAAAACAATCTTACTTGTCGAGTTGCCTTTGATCTCCTGTAGTTATATGATGGATCTGCCCGGGATCTGTTCAAGTCATTAAGTTTCCTCTTTTACTGAACCCTGATTAGAACAGAAGACCAATAGATTGATGAGAATGACATTTCTAACCTCTTTCTTACGTGTCTTCAGTCTCTCTGTCTTGTTTGATCATCGGGTGTGGAGATGAACCCATGTCAAATGAGATTATGTACACATGCTGATGTATTCTAGCTAAGCATGATAAAAAGTTTCTACACCAACAATCTTCTGCGGTTTCACAGACCTGCAACGCGTCACAACTTGATCATTTGTTGTTTAAAGAATGTTACTGACCTATCTAAACCCCGACACGTAATGGATCATATCACAGATATGCATATGCTTTAAAGACAAAGTGAAATTTGGATATTTAATACCAGAATTGAGATACAGTATGCAAAGTTTTTCTGAGTCTGAGGATATTGTAAAGCTCACAGTACAGTGAACACAATGAGATGAAATGGTTCTGAAATAAATGATCCGGTAATTCTAGACAGTTCTGGGATTACTCCGAGAAACGCCCTGCTTTTTTAGTTAATCTGTAGCATACACCGCTTCAGTGACCAAACTGATTTTATTACCACAGTTTTTACTTCAACACGCTTTAGCCTTTTGTAACAGCAGTCCCTTCAAATCCCACCTCAACAACCAAGTTTGCATTTCAAAGACGTCTAATAGATGTCCAAACACTGCAGCCCAGATGTATAGGCTAAAACAAAGCTTGTAATAAATAGCTGCGTTCCATTGCAGATTGGCGCAAAACTTTAGCATTATTTTTTAAATGTTGACAAAAGACTAATTGCGAAATGATGGCGTTTCCGTTCATCTATGATATGTGACTGAAACATCGTTTTTTTTTCTTGCGATAAGTTATTCCAAACATCACGTCAACTGTTGTTGGTAGGTTAACTAATATCACATTCACCGCACTAGGCATTATTTTTAACCTGATGAGACGTAAGAGGTTTATCCAAACATTAATGCCAAGGAAAGCCCCTTAGGAATGGTAACATATATGGTGTTTCTTGGAGGTAATAGTACATTATTTTAAATCAAAAGAGATGTAGGAGTGATATCCAGACATTATTGGCAAGGAAAGCGTCTTATACTTGGGAGCAGACACGTATTGAAATGTTTTTAGGTGGTTTTATCACATACCACGTCATTTTTAAATAACAATTATGTGAATTACTCCTATCAGGTTTTCATTGCAGATTCGCGAAATACACCTTTTCCGAATTGCCTGAAAAACTACATCATGTCAGCATAAATTATTTTTTTTGCGAAATTTATTTTCAATTCACAATGTCAATTTGCACAATTTAATGGGTAATGGGAACACAGCTTCTGTTGGCTTTGCTTACAGTTATTTTGGCAAAAGCACATGAACCAAATTCAAGCTTATTTTGACTTTAAGTGGGTTACTCATAGCCGGACTATATCGGGTCTATAGTTAACCTAGACAGTGAAACGATGGCGATCGCTTGCTAGGAATGAGGACAATTCTTTTGGAATAATATAATATAGTCGTTTTATGTTTTGGCTTTTCAATTTTTTCAGTCCATTGTCGCTTGGGTTTGGGGTTTGAACAACTTTTTGTTACGTAGTGACATTTTAACCCAAACGCAATTCTAACTCCAACTCCGAGCAACCATGGTTTAAAAATAGACAAAAACATGAAGAAACCTATAGATCGTTTCAGCAGTAACAACATAAACAAACGGCTTTTGTGGAACACACGTAACTTCCGGTAAACTCCACTAAAAATCAATAACAATAACAGAGTCCTTTAGAGTAGTTCATTTCTGATTACAATCAAAACACAAACTGGCTGCCAAACCTCCCTTCAAATGTGATGCATGATCGCCGTCTCCCCTCGTTTTAAACAAGGTATTTGTTCCAGAGTTTCTTTTAGCCACTAGTCAGACCATTAAACAAACAGAAACCGGAAGTAAAGTTCTTACCAGACGCGTAACCGCATGTGGGTCTGATAAAACCATCTATATACTGTATATTAAATGACATCCTAAAGCAAATCCCAAATCTAACCCCAAACCCAAGCGACAATAGTTAAAATGAAGTTTATTTAACTAAGTTCAGAAGGGACATGGTCATGTGATCCAACCAATCAGTGCGAAAAGGTGCCTATGAATAGCTGTCCCTCACCTCTGTCCCATGACAGTTTTTTGCAGCATCCCTCCTTCACCCCACCACCTCACTCTCAGCTAATTTCATCTATCCCAGTTAAAGACGTGGTGGGAATACTCTGATTCGGGTTAAAATCGAAGCTCAGACCCTCCAATCGGACAGAACACCAAATATGCTTTATCTCATTCCCTATCGATTACGAAACGACACTAAAGATTACGTATTACATGAACGGAATGAAGTATCATATGCATGCAAAATTGAAATTTGGCGTATATATAGATCACGACTTTTCACATTGCGTGCTATTTATACGCACTTCATGAGAATGGGTTGCTTTTAACAGGCAAACACAGGTTACGTTTATATTAGGAAACGCATAACTGACACTGTACTGTTGGTCAGGTTTCTCACAAAATACCCTAATTTAAAGTAAAAAAAGAAGCCACAGTGGAAAGTCTTTGAAAAACACAAAAGCTTAAAGGATTAGTCCATTTTCTTAAAAGAAAAATCCAGATAATTTACTCACCACCATGTCATCCAAAATGTTGATGTCTTTCTTTGTTCAGTCGAGAAGAAATTATGTTTTTTGAGGAAAACATTGCAGGATTTTTCTAATTTTAATGGACTTAAATAGAGCCCAACATTTAATACTTGACACTTAACAGTTTTTTTCAACGGAGTTTCAAAGGACTATAAACAATTACAAACGAGGCATAAGGGTCTTATCTAGCAAAACGATTGTCATTTTTGACAAGAAATATAAAAAAGATGTAAATTTGGACCACAACTTTTCGTCTAGGTCCGGTCCAGCGTGACCTAACGTAAATGCGTAGTGACGTAGTGAGGTCACGTGTTACATATATAAAACGCACATTTGCGGACCATTTTAAACAATAAACTGACACAAAGACATTAATTAGTATCAGTTGACATACAACAACGTCGGAACGGTCCTCTTTCAACCACTTGTAAACACTGGGGCGGAGTTTCGCGTTCGTCCTCTGTGACCTCTTAACGTCATGACGTATTGTGTGGGGTCAGCTGGCACATCACGACCGGATCTACATGACGAGAAGTTGTGCTCTAAAAGTGCATATCTGTTATCTTTCCTGTCAAAAATGACAATCGTTTCGCTAGATAAGACCCTTAATGCCTCGTTTGGGATTGTTTATAGTCCTTTGAAACTCCGTTGAAAAAAACTGCCAAGTGTTGAGTTAAGCATTAAATGTTGGGCTATATTAAAGTCCATTAAAACTAGAAAAATCCTGCAATGTTTTCCCCCAAAAACACAATTTCTTCTCGACTGAACAAAGAAAGACATCAACATTTTGGATGACATGGTGGTGAGTAAATTATCTGGATTTTTCTTTTAAGAAAATGGACTAATCCTTTAACCCCTTCAGACCCTGCGTCCACTGGAATGGACGTCACATGTTTTGTGCTTCAAACAAAGAAATGCTGATTAACCAATCAAAATAAGGCACACAGATTAAACACCTAAAACATCAGGTCTGAAGGGGTTAAATTACACTGTTAGAGAAACTGGTCCATAGTTGTGGTCCACTTTAAAAAGGTGAAGTATTGACAGTGCAGGTATTATTGAATGCTCTCTCTATGCCGGTGTAGGTTTGCTCCATGTGCTCCACTTTCTCCTCACAGTCCAAAGATAAAATGAATTGAGATACTAAATTGGCCTTACTAAATACTAAGGACTTTATAAAATACCAAGCAACAGTAAAATAACTAGAATTGGGTTAAAAAAGTGAATGTTATTAATAAACCGAACAGCTATAGATGTACAGAGATTTAAAAAACTGAGTTAGTGGGCATGAAGGTGAAAGAGACCGGAGGACAAGCTTCAGAGATTTGACAAACTCTGGAAACAACATCAGCTTTTCAGACGCTTTAGTCAGATTTTATGAAAGTGTCATCCACTATAAGAACTTTATGAAAATTAACCATGGTTTTACTACAGTTAAAAGCCAAAAACTATGGTATAGTTAAATCATGCTTACCACCAAATAACCAAGGTTGTGATGCAAACACCATTGTTAAACCATGGTGACTGTAGTAAAATCCTGGTTTGGCCAATGGTAATCAATACGCCAAAACTACATGTTTAAGTTTTTTAAGGTTTGATGTTAACATCTAATGGTAGACACATTGTGTTATGGAGATGCTCCTCTGCATCAGGACCTGAAGGCTGTCGCAAAATACAACATCATCCATTAGAGAAACCTGATGGACTCTGAAAGACATCAAGATCATTTTTGTAAACTCAAGATTTAAGAATGAAAAGATTTTAAAATGTCTAATAGCGATGTATCAAACCCAAACTCATGATGTCACATTATGTTAACAGGCATATAGTCTAAAGGTTTGAAACTAGAAGGAAATAAAACGATTGTGTTTAAGAACGTTAAACCACATCTGCCTTTGTTTTGATATTGGCATGAAATGTGACCTGCGATATGATTTTAATTTGACCCAACAGGTAACAAAAACTCACAATCTCATGTCTGTTGATCCTCTGTATGAAGTGCCTGCTTAAACCATATCAAAAATAAAAGGTTTGGGTCAAAGGAACCAGAAAGTCAAGAACAAATCCGGATCGCTCATGCTGACTTATTAAGGCACACGTTCATCAAGAGTCTGTCTCCCGTACTGCTTCACCTCTCCCAACCTTCCCTCTTTCTTTGTCACTCCAACAAAGACTTTCAACACCATCCCTCCCCCTACGGAGACGGATGCCTTTTTTAGTTCAGGAAAGTGTAAGAAAGAAAGAAAGAGATAAAGAGGAGAAAACACTTCATGTGTCCTACCTGAGGATCGGATAACACCGGAGTCTGGTTAAGTAAACGGCGCGTCGCTGTGATTTTCACTTAACCTCGTGGACGTCTCCTACATACTTCCACACACGGGAAGTTTCTCCTGTCAACATGCAGACTTTCATGCCGCTGCATGTTCTTGGGATTTGGGAGCGTCTTTACTAGAACTGAATCACAACGTAACAGACTTGTAGTGTGCTCGAGGGCGTTTACAGGGGATGTAAAGCTCTCCATGTGGGCCATAGCTTTGAGGTACCAATTTGCACCTTTTAGGTACTTTTTGAAAAGGTACCTCCCTTTTGTCTGAGAGTGTGATATCTCTGTCCTAAAAAACGGACTTTAATACTCCTGCGTCTTCAGATGAGATTTGCACAAGTGATTCGAGTCAGAAAATCAAAGATGACATTTTAATCCTAAAAATGTTTCTCATCAAAATACAAAACATCTGAGCATCAAATCAATACTATGCAATTAGTTTTTTACATTTTGATCGAAGCTCAAGTAACAAACCTTTGTGTTGGGCTTATTTAACAGTCACGCATGAATCCCCTCTAAACTATTTGAGATATCTAAGGGAACTTCCAAAGCAATAAACTAACAGCACTGAAGTGAGCTAAAGCAGATCACCCAGTAGTGCAAAACTGACGCCTGAAACATTTCTGCATCCATCGAAGAATTTGTGACACACCCTTTATGTGCAAAGATTTGTACTGACATGCAGGTTAAACAATACAGCCGAGTATATCAAGTCAAGTTTACTTATATAGCGCTTTACTACGATGTTGCATTGCTTCAAAGCGGCTTTACGTGAAAAAAGAAAATAAAATTGGAAAATTATTAAATATACAGATATCGAGGGCTGAGAACCAGAAGGGCGTATGTGAGATTTTGTTTGAAATGAATATATGTATGCCTATGTATATATAAATAAAATGATGAGCTTTTCTGCTGCAAAAAGGACACAAGTGAATTCTTAATTTATAAAAAAAATTATAAAAGATTGTGATCAAATGATCAAAAAAGTTAGATCAAACCCGTGGTATTTTTTGTTTGTTAAAGTTAGTGAAATGTCACTTACACATTTCTGGTTTGCACCCCTCAATATGGTATTATTAAAAATGTTATTTTATTTTTATATGTGCATGACCTATTACAGTTTTATTAATTAGTCAATGTAACTAGTCCACTGGACTATTAAAATACATGGGTAGCACTTTATTTTACAATACGTGTACTTACAAAGTACATACCATGTATGGTAAATATGTTGTACTTACAGACACACGTGTGGTACTTCCTTTTGAGTATCTACATGGTAATTAATTGGTATCATTACTGTACTTACCAGTGGTACATACTTGGTAGTTATTATATAACTCTAGATAAGTACTGGGTAATACCAGCTACATACTTAGAGAGTGTAGGTATACAGTAACTAACAAGAAACATTACTGTACTTACAAATGAATGTGCAATATAAGAAGTTAGTACTTACAGGCAAGTGTGTGTTAATGACAGGTACTTACAGTGTATGCATACTGTAACTAACAAGAAACACTATTGTACTTACAAATTAATGTACAATATAAGAAGTTAGTACTTACAGGCAAGTGTGGTGTTAATGACATGTACATATAGTGTACATAATATGATAACTCATAACAAACACTACTGTGCATACAAAAAGTATGTACATGGTAAGGGTGTACTACATACAGGCCAGTGTTAATAAGCAGCACATATAGTGTATGTATATGATAACTAATACCAAACATTACTAATATGCATTTTTGTACTTAATATATTTTTCCTTTATTGTACTTTTTAAACCCAAGCATTGAATATCATACGCATTAACTACTGGGTACATTCACGTAGTAGGTCCATAGTAACTGCATGAAAATGGGACTGTAAAACAAAGTGCTGCATTTTACACAGTTATTACATAGTTGTTACCACCAAAGATATAACATAGTATACATATGCCACTATGAGTTATATTATCTAGTAAGACCATAAAATAAGATGCATTGTTGTGGAGAACTTATATTGCACATTCATTTGTAAGTACAGAAGTGTTTCTTGTTAGTTACTGTATACATAAGTATGTATCTGGTATTACCCAGTACTTATCTAGAGTCATTAGTTACTAGTGTTTGTTATTAGTTATCATATTATGTACACTATAAGCAACCTGTCATTAACCGACACTTGCCTGTAAGTACTAACTTCTTACATTGCACATTCATTTGTAAGTCCAGTGTTTCTCGTTAGTTAAAGTATAGATACACTATAAGTATGTACCCAGTACTTATCTACAGTTACATGATAACTACCAAGTATGTACCACTGGTAAGTACACTAATGATACCATTTAACCACCATGTGGATACTCAAAAGTAAGTACCACACATTTAAGTACAACATATTTCTCACAAGGTAAGTACACATACTGGAAAAAGTGCTACCCATACATGTAAGAATTATAAGACAAAGTTAACAAAATAATTCATTTGTTTTTGCTTTTAAGTGTCCCCTGTGACCAATACAATTTCACAGGAATTTGTATGCATTTTACGAGGTGGCTAATGTATGAGCATATTGATAAGTTTTTGTACGATTTGATTTCGCCCCTGTGATGTTGAGGTTAGGGGTGGAGTTTCAAATTATACGAACTGAACCAACTGGTAAAATACGTATAAGTATAAAAACGCTTGTTTTTGCCAAATACTCATATACTGTAATTTCATGTGTAATCAGAGTTTACTGTTAAGTTAGTGTCTTGCATAACGAGAAACACACATACAAACACATATTTTGAATTCGAGCCCCTCTGAAGTCACCGGCCGCCACTGGTTAGGAAGAAAATGAAAGAAAATTGCATACTGTACACAAGACTGGTGGATAAGTGATATGAAATTTTAAAGTACACTGTCAATAAAAAAAATTGCCAACAAAAAATGATTCCACTGGGGCAGTACCCTTTATAAAGGTCTAGTCAGATACACATATAGAGTATGGTACCAATGTGTATCTCTGAGGTACTAATATGAACTCTTTTGGTACCACCCCAGTGACAGGTAGGGGCCATTTCTTTACCTTTCTTGTCTGACAGTGCAGCTGATATTATATTGTATAATAGATATTTAGTAATGCAAAGATTGCTTCATATAGTATTTACAAAATCAGTATACATCAGAAAACATTCAGTAAGCAGTATTTAATTCCGAACAGAGCCAGGATAAGTCATCCAGATATTTCACGCAAACAGACCATAATATACACTATACAGCACCCATACTGCAGAAATAATATGATATATTCTAGTGTAAACATGGCTGCTGACTTAACTAGCATTAGACAAACACACAAGTAACTCACCTATAACAGGAGGTTGATCAGGTGATCTTGCCCTCTACAACATTCAGCGAGTTGTGCTACAGAACACAAGTGTATAAACCTGGTTAAACATAAACACATTATGAGAGTAACTCCTGACTCAATCTTCCAGTGTGATTCTGACAGAAGTTATTTAACTTGCAAAAGAGCTCAGGACTCCTCCCCATGAGACATCAAACATTAACATACTGTATGTACAGTGTGAGAAACATGTGGGCCGAATCATCTGTACTCCTTAACACAGCTGCTCGTTCTTCTGTCTGCGTGTCTGTCTTTGTTTATTTCTGTATGTGACATTGTGTTAAAATATACACACACATATGAAGGTTAAGACAGTTTACAGTATAAACATTGGACAAACAAACAGGCTACTTACCTATACATACAGTACTGTCTTAGGCCACCATTAGATTAGTTGTTGTCTCTTAAATGAAATGAAATTCTTATTTCTAATTCTCATCTAATGACTGCTTCAGTCTCCTCAAAAGAGTTCAAGATGTGTTTAGAGTTTACAATAAATACTGACTTTTGTCAGAAGTCGTCATTTTGTTCTAAAAATTGTTACCATTTTGTGCACGTTTCCTGAATTTCTGTTTGTATCTTAAAGGTGTTCTTGTAGTTGATTCTGATTTAACTTTTCTTAACTACAGTTAGTGTGTAATGTTGCTGTTTGTCCATTTGCAAAGTTACAACGCTCAAAGTTCAATGCATGGGAGATATTTACTTAACAGAAATTGCTCCTAAAAACTACAGCAAATGACTGGATTGCCTACAACCGAGAATTAACGTAAGCCCTGCCCCCAGGAACACACAGCAAAGGGGGCTTTTTTCAAAACAGCCAATCACAAGACACTAGGGGTGTGACGAGATCTCGTGACGAGATCTCGAGATTAAATATGTATCGCGAAATTAATTATGTCACGAGATTTCTCGGGGATTTGAAATGCTGGCCGTTTCTCAAACAAAAGGCTGCATCCTTTGGAGGTCGCATTTGTAGACTGTCTTATTACAGAATATTAACAATTATAAAGTTTACTATTATATTAAGTTAATCGTAAATTGTTGTAATAAGCTTATGACTTAAGAATGTAATGCTCAGTTAACTGAAATAAACCAGGCTTGATGACGTATACAGCCTGCATATGCAACCTCCGGAGGATGCAGCTTTCTGTTTGAGAAACGGTCACTATCAGCATAAAGTTCAGTTTCTGGCTAAATCTTTTCCAGCGCAGTGTGCATGCATTATATTCAGTCTTTTACTGCATGTGCTTTTTGTTTGGGCTTCCAATAATGTTTGTCTACGTTGCGATTGTCTGTTGATCAGTGTCAGAAGTGTCAGAAGTGTCTTAGCAGATTAAAACCTCACTCAGAGTTTACATGCTTTTATCTTTGCATGTTCTTGATCAAGAATAAAAGTGGCTATATTATTTCTGTTGTAACGAATTGGACAAATATTAAAGATTTAAATGGATTTAAACGTTGTTTGGTTAAAAGTAAGCGGCTAAAGTTTAGATTCTAAAGTGAAAGTAACAAAAGCGGATCCGTTAGCGCCCCCTACAGGCATTTGTTATAATACATAATGCTGTTTTTATTACAAAGGCCACTTACTACTGTCAATATATAAGAAATCTCCAAGGCACTCGAATAATGTAGAAATAGTTAAAAAGCCTTTATTTCACATGGCTTAATCTTTAAAAACAGGTGACAAATACACCTACGCGTTGCGGCTAACAAGCCTTCGTCACAGTGTTTTTACTTGTTTTGATACTTTATTTGAACAAATTATTATTGCATCATTATTATATAATTTTAAAGGTTATTGCTAAATTGGGTCTATTTTTATTACCAAAAATATCAAAATACTTCATTATCAATTGGCAAAATAATTGTTAGGGAAAGTCCTTGATTAGTTTAAACATTTAAAAAGAATGTGATTTCAGTTTCCCATTCATTTATTTTATCATTGAAGATTTCTTAAAAAATGTAAAAATCTTGTCTCGTCTCGTAGATTAAGTGTCTCGTCACACCCCTACAAGACACTATCCATTTTCACACAGAAAATACACGGAAAATGTTTGGTTAATTTACATTGCCTATGATTTTTTAATCTGTGCGTGGGTTCATACACATACCGTAAACATACGTGATGTATTTAAAGTCCTGCACTTGGTAGGTTTTTTCACAGCGTCTCATGTTTGCTAATTATCCATGATTTCTCTCTGGAGATACCACGTGCTTGCATTTTAGTTTATAATAAGATCATAAGGAGCGTGAGATGCGCTGTTCTGTCTTGTTGGTGAATGATCTCAGCTTCAGCACTGATAGTGACGAGCTCCCTGATCTCTGGAACTATATTCTCAGAAGGCGAAGCACTGCTACATGGGCGGAGTGATTTGCTCGCAGCACCCGAGAAGCCCCTGGTGAGGAGCAGAGAGTTCAGTCAGAGTTGTGCAAATCACTCCGCCCATGTAGCAGTGCTTCGCCTTCTGAGAATATAGTTCCCAGTATGTATATGGTTAAAAGATAGCTGTGTCTCATATCACCTTGTTATTTGTACACGGTATTACTACACAAATCACAACACATAAATAGGAAAATGTTTGCATTATTTTGTCACTTATTGGGAGCAGTTTGCTAGCTGAAGCCATTCACTTCCAGTCTTTGTGCTAAGCTAAGCTAGCGGGGGCTGCGTCAGACAGAGTTACAGCACGCACGGAGATGAGAAAGGTATGTATGGACTTATCTAACTGTGGAGGATACGTTGAATAAGCTAAATTCCCAAAATCTGGGCGTGTTCCCTTAAAACTTCACATTCATACACTGGGGACACCAAAGATTTATTTGACATTGTTAAAAAGTCTTATGAAATGTCCCCTTTAAAATCATGCCTAATGTAGGTTTAATAAAACAACAATTGAGCATATGCTGTCAAAATAGTTTATTAATGAATACAAAGAATATACAAATGTAAATAGTTAACAACATTTTCATTGAACTAGATAACGAGACACACAGTTTTGAAAATTTATATTTTAGGGCCGTTGGTCTAAAAGAGCCAATGAGTGAGAGAATAAATACATGTCATTTAATAGCTGTTCTTCAGGTCACTAATCAACCTGGATAAGATGACTTCTGTTGACTGCTCCTCTGGATTCAGAACGATGTGGAAAAAGTTTTTCCATATGGCATCTACAGGACTGCTGAAGAAAACAAACACGGGGGTTCAACAAGAAACCACTTCAATCCAGCGCAACAAAATAATCTTTACCCCTGTAGACATCACATGTGTGTGCATTGATAACACTTGATGATGATGGTACCTGTGATGAGAATCAGAATCTTCATCTAAACTCCATCCCGAGTCTCCATGCACCACTTTAAGTGGCCGATTCAATACTAACATGTGCACGACTTCTGCCACACCAATCAGATCCACCTGTGGAAGAGAAGAAGTGAAATACTGGATCACAAGTCAGTTTTGGGGATAAAACAAAACAATGAATGTTTGTTATTGATCAATGCAAGACTTGTGATACAACATGCAACAAAATATGTGAGCCTGGTAACTTGAAACTGGAATAAGATGTATTGTGTATTAGTTAGCACATCCTCTAGGTTTCAGTTTCTCCGTCTGAACATCACTAGAGACGTGAATGTACCTGATAAGGTGATGCAGACTTCATCAGGAGACCCTGTTTAATATAATCCTGCGCAGAAGACAAAACCTCTGCTGTTTTCACATCAGTCTGCAGCTGCAGGTCCACAGATGATGAGAAATCCAGAGCCATGATGTCACTGTTATCAGGTAAAAAAAACTATTTAATTTAACATCAACACTACACTACTTGGCATGTTTGTACTAAACAATATGGAAAATAGGGGTGGGTGATAAACTGGTAGGTAGATTAAACCGGTACAGATTTTGGACTATTGTCTCTTTCGAGGTTATGCACTCCCATCACGCTGCTGTGCGTGTGGTCATGAAAACAATACGTTTGGCATGTTTTTAAGCACCGCAGTTTAAAGCTTCAGCTGTTGAAACACAAACAACAGATATATGCGCACACTTGTTTTTATGTGAGAGGAGCGTGCAAACCCTGTATCATTGAGCATTTTTGACGCTTTATTGGCCTTAAATACATATATGTTAGAGATGCGCGGTTGGCGGTCACAGCCGCGGACTTCGCGGATCGGGCGGATGACGTGACGAAAAATAATATTTTAATTAAATTCAGGCGGGTGGCGGATCGACTGCTTGTTATTAGCTGTGTCCTTCTAAGCATGCGACCTTAAAAGGTGAGCACTCTGTCTTTCAAGGTGGCAGGCTCAGAAGTTCGCGAATCGAACTGAAATGAGACGGTCTAGCCTTCTGAGGACCCATAATTTGCGTCACCTGTTGCACGCGCCCCCAGTAGCACCCACCGCGCCTGTCAGCAATAAACAGCAGAGACATTTCTGACTTATTAAAATAAATATGTAATCAGAAAAATATTAATTTATTTTAGAAAATATGACACATTGATGTAGATTAAACCATTCAACAGTATATCAAATAATCAACCTTAGAAATATACGCAACATAAACCGAATAATATTAACACAAAACATAACTTATAATACTAAAACAGTGACAATAAAAAGTTTTCTAATACACTTTTATTTAATAAAGGTTTTAATTGTTTGGGATAGCCTCAGCTGTTAAGGATCCATTCGTTCTATCATTAACAGCGCGGAGAAATGAGGACGCATTTTGACACAGCTCTTATCAACGCCGGCGAACTAGGAGGTACGTGGCAAACTCAAAAAATGAGAATTAAAAACAAAGGAAATAGAAGGTCAAAAAAGAATGCCTGAAATAAGTTTTACAAAGTGATAAATCAGGATGACACCAGTGCAGGCTATATTTGTGCGTTTAATTTAGGCTATTTATTTATTTATTTTTGTCCCATGTGTGCCGATCGGGTTCATTGCTGATATTCTAGAGCTCTAGTCTCGCGGCTGTCATCAGCAGCGCCTTGCATCGCCCAGTCAGCGGATGGCGGGCGGGTGCGGTTTTGAAAACTGGTCAGAAACGTTGGTGCGGATGAATGGCGGACGGATGATGAGCTTTGTGGTGCGGTTGCGGATAAAATAATAGCCCATCCGCGCATCTCTAATATATGTGTCAAATTGCCCCTCTTTGCAAGTATCCTCATAAACACGGCCATTTAGGTCTTAAAGGAAAACACCACCGTTTTTCAATGTTTTACTATGTTCTTACCTGAACTTAGATGAATTAATACTTACCCGTCCCTTTTCAATGCGTGCACTTAATCTTTGTACAGCGCGTCGTGAATGTGTTAGCATTTAGCCTAGCACCATTCTTTCCTTCACACCAGCTGCGTTTGAGGCGTCAAAAACGCGTTTGCCGCTTGAACAGTTTGAGTTTACTCGCTTCATTTGCACATGAAATTCTAGTCATCGAGACATTCATGTGGAAATTCGCATCATGGGAGGGGCTTCTGCGACTCCGCTCGCTTTCTGTAATCACGTCACTACTAAAGCAAGCTCCTGATTGGTTAACGCGGCGCGTTTTTCCGCCAAAGTTAAAATTTTTCAACTTGCGCGTTTGCCGCGGCAATGCTCAATTCACGCCACCCAAGAAGCCTCCAAACACTTCCATGTTTTCCCTATTTAAAGACGTTACATGAGTAGTTACACGAGTAAGTATGGTGGCACAAAATAAAATGTGGTGATTTTTTTGCGCAGATAAAAGAGAACTATATTGTATGGCGGAATAGCACTTAGTTTGCAGAACCTCCAACTCTTCCACTTAAAAAAATCGTCACGTTTTATTTTGTGCCACCATACTTACTTGTGTAACTATTCATGTAAGAGTCTTTAAATAGGGAAAACATGGAAGTGTTTGGTTGCTTCTAAACTCATCCCTGTTTGGATCCTAAGGAATAAATGGGGCTAGGCTAAATGCTAACACATTCACGACGCGCTGTACAAATTGAATTGAAAAAAGATAGGCATGTATTAATTTATGTAAGTTGAGGTAAGAACATAGTAAAATATTGAAAAAGGGTGGTGTTTTCCTTTAAGAGAAAGTTAACAACTGAAAAAGTAAACAGCTGAAAAGGCAAACGCATGTGTAACAGCATGTTGAATCGGACTTTGGTCGTAAAGGGAACTTTGCCTAATTTTACTGTCTGTCATTCATGTTATTTAAACAGCAGTAAGAGAAAATCGCTTACTGCTCTTGACTAAATCACTTTTGTACCTTTAAAAAGATATTTTACAATATAATACATTTACACATTGTATGTTACGTTTCTCATTAGTAGTTATTTGTCCTGTTATTTGTAATTCATTTCTTATCCTTATTTCATTGCCATTTATCTTCAGTGAGCTTGAGTTTTGTTTTTTATTTGTTTGTTTTTTTCTTCTATTTTTTAGGCTTGCATAAGTTTTTTTGTGATATTGACATTGGTGACAAAAATTATGAATGGTATTAAAGATTGTAATGGCATAAAACATTGTGATATATATCGCTATAATGATAAAAGATTTTGTCATATCCATGTTAAAGTGCACCTATTTCATTGCTAAAAAACAATGTTATTGTGTATTTGGTATAATACAATGTATTCGCTTGGTTTACAGTTCAAAAAACACATTATTTTCCACATACCGGTACCTACATTTCTGTAGACCCAGATATCCCTGTCTTCCTGAAACACACGGATTAGAAAAGTTCTGTGTGCCTGATTGGCCAGCTAATCTGTATGTTGTGATTGGCCTGAATACCTGACGTCAGCAGGAAATGTGACGCTCCTTACCATGTTTGAAAGATTCGCTCACAATGCAATGCTAACAGGAGTTAACTTACAGGCTGTGCGTCTGAAGCGGGAGGAATTATGATAATGTCGATCTTGTCTACATCACCAAACCCAGGAAGTAAACTGTTGCCTCAATCCGTGTGTTTGTTGTAGTCCAAAAAAGAGATTTACGTTGGAGACAATAACTTGTGTCATCGTTTACTTTAGGGTTTGTATCTTTTGCATATCATTAACATGTACTAATACAGTGGTTCCCAAACTTTTTCAGTGTGCGGCCCCCCTTGTGTACGGTGCATTCCTTCGCGGCCCCCCAAAGAAAATTTGTGACAAAAAAAAAAAGGTTCTAAAACTCAACATTTTAATTAAAAAAAATCATTAAATTATACAAAAAAGTAGTGCTTTTGGTTAGTAGCCTTATTTTTTTAGGTTTAATTACACAAACTTCATGATAAATTAATGTATTTCATAAAATGTCATAAAACTGGGGGCCCCCAGTTTGAAAACCACTGTACTACACACTTACACAGTAAAGGAAATGTAAAATCGTCAATCGGACAATAGGTACTCTTTAAAATGCCCAATTTAACAGCAGAAAATACTGTTTACAGCCTGGTGTTTTTTGGTCTATATAGCTAATTTTGCCCTTCATGACAACTGTGAGGGGGGTGATTTTTTTGTAACTCATCCATTTAAATTATATTAAGCCTTAAACTTCTGCATAATTGAGGGTGTGGCCACTTGAGTGATGGGTAAACTGAGACTGCTGTCACTACAGTCGAGCTTGGTGGGCGAGGTTTCAACAACCAGGCACCTCATCTCCACCCACGTCCCACCCCTTTGGCCATTTTCGGTTATCTGTAGTGACATTGCGATGATGGTGATGGCAGGCTCTGCCAACTATTGAAACATGCTCTTCACAAACATACAGGTGACATCAAGGACACTACGTCCATATTTTTTACAGTCTATGGGTAAAACCCAGTATTACTGTACCTGTGGTAAAAGTACAGCGTTTCTGTCTTCAGACCTGCATGAACTATGTGACAGCTATGAATCCGCTTCACCATCTCCAGTAATCGAATGACCCAATGAGGAAGATTCTTCTTCGCAAGAAACTCATCTTCAAGATCCTACATATGGAGCAAATAATGAAAAACAATAAGAGCTTTGAAAAACAAAAAGTTTGTTAGAAGACAGTGAGAAAGCAGAACCTCTATGGTGTATTCATGAGGAATCCTCCAGAGAGTCACGCATCCATTGTCATAAACATAACAGGAGATCTGCACATCAGCGTCCTGTTCATCGCTCGACAATGAAGCTCTGATCTTTGAGCTGATGAAAAAATCCCAGGGCACTGAAGAGGAGTCCACCTGTACAAAACAGTACATATCATCTTGCATATCTTTACAAAGACTACTGATGACTGCATATGTGTTTTATACGTGTTGATGGACCGCAAATCTCACCTTTAAAACTACAGTGCCAGTGATAGATGAATACAGCGTGTAGTCCTCCCGTCTCCCCATCTCACTGCGGTAATACAGCATTTCCCCATCTGAAAGTGTACAAAAACTCCATTAAACCCTCAACGCTATAGGGAAAACATTATTGTGAGAGTAGATAAGATTTCAAGATACCGAGAAGCAGGTCATCATTGCCGCTGGCTGGAGGCAAAAGTCCAGTTTTACGATGAAAATTAGTAAAAGACCCCAAGTCCACTTGGTCAAGCAACCTCGCTCTCACATCCCAACTGCAGATATCTTCTGTTTTAACTTCTGAAATGGGCATAAACACATGGGTGATTATATAATTCAAGGTACATCTGGTGTCAAATCATTGGTCAAATTCTTTAATTAGTTTAATAATTTGGCATTGTCATGGATCACAAGATGTTACAGACCATGGGGGCAACGGGGGACAGGTGCTTTGCTCAAGGGCACTTCAGACGCAACCTGCCAGCCTTGATACTCTAACCACAATACAAGCCCGACTCTCTAACCAGTAGACTTACTGATGGACAGTCTAGGCTATTTGTTTTAAAATCCAAAAAATGACTTCAGTTTATATATGATATGTCATATGAATAGTATTGAACCAAACTGGTTAACTCGTTCTCTGCTATTATCTTGTCAATTAAGAGAAAACACTTTCCTCCAAAGTTTTTATGGCAATCCACATTTCCACTATTATCCACTAGGTGGTGCTCTTACCCAACTTATAAAACACTGAAGCATCCACTGATAAAAAAACTGTAAAAACTTAGTGTATGTTTTGATCATCGCTCTGAATCTAACAAAAGTCCTTTACAAAAATGCAATTATTTCAGCTTTTTGCTTAAAATTTGTGTATTTTTAAAGAAACCCACCCGGGGTTTCCCGTAGCATTTTGCAGTTCGGGCGGCCCGCCTAAGATTGGAAACCCTACCGCCTTAACTAGGTTGCCAAAAAAAATTGCTGCACAAAAGGTCGTCAAGTGCATCTCGTAAAATAGCGCGGACGAAATGAGAAAGACGTGGTCGGACCGTCACTGTCTGGAGGATAACTAGCCAGTTGATAAAACATCTCGGAGAATAGCGTGGAAGCGCTTCATACTATGAGCGTGCACGCGCGCCACACCACCGAAATGAAATAAAGACATGGTCTGTCACGTCTGGAGGATAGCCAGTTGATAAAACGCGTGTCCGTGAGAACTGTAAGTGGACTTATTTTTGGGTTTAATTAAGCCTGTTATTGTATTCGTCTATAGTTCTTGCAAATTTAAAATGAGTTAGCTGGTGATTTTGTTGTTTGAGCAACCTGCTAGCTAGGGTTTCATGTGCCTGTTGATTCGATATAATTGTTGAGCGCTCTTGCTCACATTATTTATGTACATTATTTACATGCTACAGTAGTTACACTCCTTTAAGAATGTAATTAATAGTGGGAAATAATAAGTTTTTACCATTGTTGCGCCATCTATCATTGCTCGCCTGACGTTCTACAACATCTGCTTTAGTTTGTGTTTATTAACCCTTTAGTTTCACTTCATCACGCAGCTATTTTCGTTAGGGGTATCTGTTAAAAACATTTAATTCATTAATAATCTAGTTTGTGTTCATTTTCTGTCATAGTTTTTTCAAAATTAATTTTTATTTGAGTGTTTGAAATGAAAATATTTTCATTTTTATCATGACGCATAAGCCCCGCCCCCTTTGATTACCACGCCCTGGAAACCATACCACCTTAAAGGAATAGTCTACTCATTTTCAATACCAAAATATGTTATTACCCCAACCAAGAACCGTTGATTCATCCCTCCATCATCCGTGTGCGTGCCCGCAAGCGCCGGAGCCCACTGCGACGCTTCGATAGCATTTAGCTTAGCCCCATTCATTCAATTGTACCATTTAGAGATAAAGTTAGAAGTGACCAAACAAATTTTTCCTATTTAAGACGAGTAGTTATACGAGCAAGTTTGGTGGTACAAAATAAAACGTAGCGCTTTTCTAAGCGGATTTAACAGAGGAACTATATTTTATGGCGTAATGACACTTTTGGGAGTACTTGGACTCGCCTGAAAAGTCCGCTCCCCTTCTCACTCTCATAATGGAAGAGGGAGGGTGTTACTGCGCCGAGTCGAAGTACTCCCAAAAGTGCTATTACGCCATAAAATATAGTTCCTCTTTTAAATCCGCTTAGAAAAGCACTATGTTTAATTTTGTACCACCAAACTTGCTCGTATAACTACTCGTCTTAAATAGGAAAAACGTTGATGTGTTTGGTCACTTCTAACTTTATCTCTAAATGGTACCATTGAATGAATGGGGCTAAGCTAAATGCTATCGAAGCGTCGCAGTACGTGCACGCACACAGATGATAGAGGGATGTATCAACAATTCTTAGTTAAGGTAATAACATTTTAATATTGAAAATGAGTAGACTATTCCTTTAACTAACAAATTTTCTGCTGGAAACCCTGCCACCCCTATATTAGAGGTGATAAAAAGTGAACAAATGAGGATAGGATGAAACTGTTTTTTGTTTGTTTGTTTGTTTGAAAGCAGACGGTCTGTTTTTTCAATTGATATATATTGTATAGGGCTGTCACAAGATTAATCGCAATTAATCGCATGCAAAATAAAAGTTTGTGTTTGTATAATCTATTTGTGTGCGTGTTGTGTGTAATTATTATGTATATATAAATATACAATACACACATACATGTATACATTTTTATTTATGTATATATTTTTATATTTAATATAAAATATTTAAAAATCTTAAAAAATACATAAATATTACATACATACATGGATGTGTGTGTATTTATATATACAAAATAATTACACACAGTTCATACACATATATGTAAACACAAACTTTTATTTTGTATGTGATTAATCACGATTAATCTTTTGACAGCCCTAATTATATATTTATAAAAGAACATTTTTAGGAATGCATGAAACTTTGGTGAAAATCATAAAATGGTGGCGCTGGCTGGCAACTTAAAAAAAAACTCTGGTGTGGAAAGAGTTAATGAAGTACAACAGTGCAGAAAAAAAACTTTCTTTTATAAGTTTCATCATAGCGTGTCTTACAAAGTGATAAGTTATTTTTTAGTTTTCCGTTTCATATTTTAAAGCTATAAACTCAAGGTGACATCTAGTGGTCAAAAGCGCACAAGAAGTCAATCCAGCATACAGTAATAACATCCTTACTGTCCCTACTGAAAAAAAAATGCTAAAACCAGTTTAAGATGGTTTGCTGTTTTTACTTATCTTAAGGTTGCGGTAGCTGGTAAAAGCTGGTGGTTTAGCTTATAGTGACTTTCTTTCTTTTTAACGCCATACCAGCTTCTAAGGCTATATTCATGGCGAGAATAAAGTATAATTAAATCAAAGGAAGATTAAAAAAGATGTTTAAAAGGTATTCTTTCCTCTAAAAATCTTAAAACCATGTTTGGGCTCACTTGATTAAAAACCTTTTCAAAAGTATCAACAGAGTAAAAATGGTTTCTCACAGGGGTAAATGTAATACAGTCTAAAAGGATATGTTTAATGGACAATGGATTGTGACAAGATGAACTTTTGGATGGTTTTCTCCTGAGAGTAAAAATTGGTGTGTGCTTATAGTGACCAAAATACATAGACCAGCTTGCTACACCAGCTAAAACCAGGCTGGGAGACCTGTTTTTTTACTATAGGTTCCTAAATTAACATTCTCACAATAAATAATACAAATGTGCCACATCAGTATGAGGGTTTTGATTGAACTACAAACATCATTTTGAAATGGATTTACAGCCAATCACTGATCTTCATTTCTTACCGTCTGCAGGCGGCATCTCAGATATCTCCACACATGGACTGATCTCAGCGTTATCTTTAATGGTCTCCTGTATAACGGTGGCGATTGAAGTGGATCCCCAGTCATGACTGATCTCCTGAATAGGGCTAGAACAAAAACACATTAAAGTATATATTATATATACAAACAAAATCAATATTATTGACACAACTTATAAATATAAATTCATGTGAGAGCTGATGGTGTAGTGGGCAGTGCCCCGACATATATTGCAGACACACTTTCAGCGACCGGAGTTCGAATCCCGGGTCAAGGTACTTTGATGATCACGTACTCCTCTCTCCACCCTATACTTTCCTGTCCTCTCCTATCACACTGTCAATCTAATAAAGACAAAAATGTCCCAAAAACATAACTTAATATTAATTAGATTTGATTGTAGTGTAGTACCTGAGCTTTTTGGTCTCTGTGATGACATCAGAGTTCGACGCCTGAGGAGCTTCAGATGCAGTCGTGCTCAGATCTTCTGTCAGTTTCTGTCTCTCCGGTCCTCCGAATGGCGTTGACGCGAGTTGAGCCGCACGAGCGAATTCACACGTGTCGTTTGGACTGCGGCACACGGTTTTATTCCAGTGGCCGTTGATGATGGGCTCCTCAGATCGTGAGATGGACGCCTCTCTGAAAAAGACCAGACATAGTCAAACCGCTACGAATTGACAAAACAAAATTGAAATCTGTCAATCACTGATCTTACTCTGTCCGTGGAGTGCTCTGCTTTTGCCTTTGGAGGTTTCAAACTCAATGTGGGCAGTTTTAAAGATGTTCGGTTTGTGGAGAAAGACCTGGAAAAAGGAACATGAGAAGATTGGGAATATTACATAAGCTGAAAGAACACATCGAAAACTAAAATAAAGAGAGAATAAAGAACGGTAGGATTGTTACATCTTGTTTGATTGAGGATTTTCATCAAAAACGGTGAATGGTTTTGATGTCGTCATCTTCTGCCGTTTGGGGTCACTTCCACCTGACACACACACAGGAAATGACATCATGCTTTTGAACAGAAAAGGTGTGTTCGACTTCAAGCGACACCACAAGAACCGACAGGTAGATGACATTGAAGTACTACAAAATTAGGCTTCTCCCTATGATTTCTCAAATCACTCTCGAGGTACTTTGACGTCATCCGCCTGTCGGTTCTTGCAAGTGACACCACATAAATTCAAACAAGCCTAAACACTCATGAATCAGGCATAAGGGCATAAATAACCAATATAAGTTATAACTATTCAAATTAAACCAAAGCATCACTAGGAAAAACAGTAACCCACCTTCAGTCATGTCTGAACTCACTGAGCTGAATAACAAAGAAACAACAAAACCATCAGATTAAAACTTTCAATGCAGTCTATAAAGAAAACGACGACTGATGTCTAACCAGATGTCTGACCTTCTACTCTTAACGTCTGATTCTTGCTCGCTGTATATTTTGAACGGCGCTGATCTCATCTCGGTGGGCGCAGACTGACATTCACCTTCAGAGGTCTGGATGGATGAATCGGCATCTTCACCAACAATCTAACAAAACAATTAAATGGTTAAACAGGACCTGACATTAATAATATGTATGTTAAATATAATATATGTAAACATTAGCAACCAAAGCAATATCTATACTGACCTGTTGTGTAGCAGCGCTGTTTTTCTGCTGTAGAAGTCTCTGTTTCTGCTCGATCTGAAACTTTAGGTCCTGTTTTAATTTGTTTAGGTGTATGGCTTTATCTGTAAGAGAAAAGATCATAAAAACAATTAAAAGGGCAATAGAGGTCCAAATGTCATGTGACCTATTCGGTTTATGCCACCATACTGGCAGGCTAGGACAGCCAGGACTAAATATGAAATGAATGGTGTGAGCAGGAGTTTCATGGCAATGGAGTTCACTGCGCACTTTAATTAAAAAGATATAGATATGTACATCCAAAACGTAATAGATAAAAACAATAACCAGTTTTTTTGTGATTGTTGGGGGCAAAAATCCTCAATTTTGCGTCAGGTTTTCTTAAAAAAGCGATGGAATTGCAGGAATTTGCGAAAACTTGCAAAAGCTGCAATGATGTTCATGTCACATAATCACGTCACTTCATAACGTTCCCATGGCAATAGAGGACACGGCTGCGCTTTTGGGAAGTAAATGCAAAATTTTTCAACTTTCTGCTAATATATATGTGACTTTTTGCTACGAAAATGCAGGGATTATGAAATCATGCAAGCCCCGCAGATTTTGTGCGCGGAAATATGTAATTAATGCGGCGAAAATGCAGCCCCGCATACATATGCGGACTTTGGCTGATTATGCAATATATCGCGCGATCGCACAATCGCGTTTTTCTGGAGGGACTGAATAACGCCTTGTAACGTGTATGAGTCCAGCTATTTTATTTTTTGGCAAAAAATGTAGACCGTTTAACTAGATAAGACCCTTTTGCCTCGGTTGGGATGGTTTATGCTACGTACACACCAAACGCGGGGCATCGCGTTACTCGCTTTAGATAAATCGCGGGATTTAACTTCGTGTCATGCGAATTTTTCGCTCGAGTTGAATATTTTCAACTTGGGCGAAGACGCGTTTGAAACGAATAGCGCCCATATCGCGTCATTCGCATCGACCCATGCGAGGAATGTCTTTGCATTAACTTTGTATGCAATCTACTTGCGCAAATCGTTGAACTCGCGTTTGGTGTGTATGCCTATGCGGTATTACGAAGTTGAATTAAAACTGTTGAGGTCCACTAAAGTCCAGTATATGGAGAAAAATCCTGAAATGTTTTCCTTAAAAAACTTAATTTCTTTTCGTCTGAAAAACATCAACATCTTGGATGACATGTGGGTAAATTATCAGATTTTTAATGAAGGTGGACCCAGGCATAACTGGCTGCCATCATAAAGGTGTACGAAGGGTTTTAAGTGTAGACACACCCAAATATTGAAGTAATTATTTGAGTCATCCTAATCTAGATTTGTAACTTTTCTCACATACCACTTAAAGCTTTGTAGTAACGCTGGGCTCTGAGCTCTTCAATGGAAAACTCTTTATCACCCTGGTACACCTGATCTTTGCAGTACATGATCTGAACGTTCGCGTCCTGTTGGGCCACAGCCTGCTCCTCTTGACTTCTCTGAGATGACACCAAACTCTCTACTGGGTTGCTTTGGAAAAACACAAGATCACAAAAATTGAGTTCACCAGTTGTTGTGTTAAAAATTTAATTTGGCATAAGCCTAAAGTAAGCACTTATGTGGTCTCTGGACGTTTGGACACTACTTTATGTATTAAGCAGATGCTTTTATGCAAAGTGACTTACAGTGCATTCAGTTTACACATGTTCTATTAGCAGATGTGTTTCCTGGGGATCGAACCCATTACATTGACGTTGATAATTACACAATGGCCACCAATTGAGATATAGGAACACTATAGGACATACATTGGCTCTCTCATATCACCTTTGACACACCCAGTATTGGTGAAAAAAATGATTTAAATGACTATTAATGCATGTTAACTTCTTGTCATTTCTTCTAGTTTTAACTTGATTTTATTGATTCAGGGTTGCATCTTACTTAGCACCGTGTTTGCGACAGATAAACAATCGTATGTTAGATAATGTACTGTTGGAGACAGGTTACTTTTATGTTAAATTAAATATTATATTTCATTTTGATCATTTCAACTTTAAATGTCAATAGTATCGGTGATTTCTTACCTCCAGTGAGGTGATATCGCGAGATCGTCCATCTTCTGAGGCAACATCATGTTGTTGTTGTTGCGTGGTAAATCGCATTTTGCTTTTTCAAACCCTAATGCCATGAGTCCTACGCGATATAACCTGTGATTAAAATAAAGAAATGCGGTTCACTTTAAAAGAAAAAACAACAACAACCTAAACATAAAAACATGAGCTAAATAAGCTAACGTTAACGTTCTGTCAGTTTGCAAACAAGCACGTAACAGTCACTGTACTCATATATATAAAGTATTTAAACATTACATTAGTGTATATACATTATACAAACACGACCTAAACGAAAAGCATAAACCATTTATTTTTTAAACGTAGTTTGAATAAAATACTTACAGCAGTGTTGTTGTCTGCTACGGCTGCGCGATTCGAGGTTTTATTTCAAATGTTACCACGTGACTGTGACGTACAGGCGGATGTTACGCATTACGTCACAAGTCAGGAACCGCTGTCAGAAACGCACAAAAACAACTTTTAGAAAACTTACTTTACTTTTTAGAAAAGTTTATTATTTAAAAAGTGTATTTAAATCTAATGCATTTTAAATATTAATTACTTTATTTATTTTAATATTTTCCTTTCCATTTCAAACATTACTGCAGTGTTTACTACATGTTATTGCAATTATGTTGTATTATAAATGCAAGTATGTACGGACTTTATATAAGTGCACAAATATATTTCATCAGGGTTTGTGTGCAAGCAAAGAGTATAGAAGAACAAGAGAGGAAACTCTGATTCGTTTTTGGCAACAGTCACTAGGTGGCGCTTCAGTAGCGCGGCTGCCATTTTGGAATGAAAATTCTCACAGCCAATTCATTCTCAGCGAATCTCACAGCCAAATCAGAAGCGCAAAAGTAAGTTTCTTAAATTAAAATTGTGTTCACTTGCTACACCTTCACGAAACGCTGTATTGTCTTGTATGTATGTGTTGTGTTGTTATCAGTTGTGGAATCCAATCATTAAATAGATTTGAGGTAGTTTTTTTCTTGCTTTATTATGTAATTCTGATCATGTTCTATAAGATTATCATGTTTGTAGCGGGATATAGGGGATTAATATGTACAAAATGTATTTCATACACCTAGTGAAGTTGGTAACTAATAATAATAGTAAATGTGTAAAGTAGCAGATGCATTGCTCTGTCTGTTATCCTATAATTGCCACTTTTTTTACCTAATCCATTTCGAGCAATTCTGATGTATATGTGTGTATATGTATGTATATGAAGCCAAAATATAATGTGTGGATGAGTTTATGTCGGTATGTAAAGTTAACCTATATAAAAGTGGAAGACTTGTCTAAATCTGAAAATAAGCTGTAAAAAGGGATTAATGATCACTGGTCTGATTGTATGTTATTCTGTGTTATCATCATTCAGTTTGAATTTGATCTTTTAATGTACAAATACTTCTAGTTGACTCCCGAGTCGCTCTCATTCCAAAATGGCGGATTCGTAGGGCTGCTGCTGGGCGCTGGTGTTGCAATGGAACGTTCTATTGACTTTCACTTCTTGTCAATATAAGTTCTTTGGTGCAAGGACACGAACTGTCTTCATTACACAGCCGTAAAAAGATCAGGCAAGTATTTTTTAAAAGGGATAGTTCACCCAAAAATGAAAATCTGTCATCATTTACTCACTATCATGTTGTTACAAACCTTTATAAATTTTGTTTGTTCTGATAAACACGAAGGAAGATATTTTGAGTAATGTTTGTAACCAAACCGTTCGTGGACCCCATTTACTTCCACAGTAGGAAAAAAGAATACTATGGAAATGAATAGGGGTCACGAACGATTTGGCCACAAACATCCCTCAAAACATCCCTCTCCGTGCCATCAAAACAAAGACATATATACGGGTTGGCGACAACATGAGTATGAGCAAATGATGTTTAACACTTTTTTTTAACTATTTAACACTATTTATTTAACACTTTTTGGGTCATTCTTAGGTTTGAAAGCTTATGGGAGTGGATGGTGATAAGGTGTAAACCCTAAACAACACGTTTTTCAAGACAAGACATTTGGGGTAAAATGACACGAGGGTGAGTAAATAATGATAAAGTTTTAATTTTGGGGTGAATTGTACCCTTAAAAGTGTCTCAAATCAATAGATGTGTATTAAAGGCGGGGTCCATGATTGTTGAAAGCCAGTGTTGACATTTGAAATCACCTAAACAAACACGGCCCTAGAATCTGGACCTTCTTTTGATAGACCCGCCCCAAATATACGCAACTCAGGCAACGATGTCGGTTAGTAGACACGCCCCTTACTGCTGATTGGCTACAAATATGTTTTGGTAGTTGACCCGATTCCATTTTCCAAAGTGTTTTTCAAAAATCACACACACCACCTTTAAACAAAAAAGACACAACATTCTCTCAGTGACCATTTTATTCCAGATAGGCTATATAGCCAACATTTAAATTTTGTTTTGTAAGTAAAATCTATTATTTTTTATTTTGCATGACCTTTAAATGCAGTAGCATGCTAGGTTGTAATTGGTGCTTTTCTCATATCCATTTACTGTAACATTGACTGCAACACTTTAAAGTTGTTAAGGCTGTTTACTGTTAAAAAAAAACATTTGCTGTCTGTTTTCTGAAGTGACTCTGGGACTGACGTTGTTGTAGAGTTTCATCTAAACAATGTAAAAATATTAGTTGATGATGCAATATGAATTAAGGTACAATGAAAACTGAAATGGTATGTTTTCCTATAAAACACTTTCAGTTCATGAAAAATGCCCCACAACGATTTGCTTAGAATTAGGCAATTAATAATTCATGATTTTGATCACAAACTTTATCCACGGCTTTTAAAGTTTTCCTGAATCTGTCATAGTGAAGATAAGGAACCTGGGGTAAGCAAACATACAGATAAGCTCAATGTTTAGTCCATCATTACATCAATGCTTTAGGTATGTAGTGAACTATAATAAATGTTTAAAAGAGAAGAGAAAATGCTTACCGTGTATGTCAAACTCATAATCCAGCAATGCAGATGGAGATGTAAGATTATAAGATCCTTCAAAAACAAATGTTACTTTAGGCATTTCACCGAAATACTCTGAAAATAATGCTAAACTTGAATTGTACCAATGGGAATCAGTCTTTGATTTGTGTTGAAATCTACCATCCTTCCAACCGGTCTCTGAATCTCTCACAATATTTTCGTAGTTTTGACTTGATGTAATCATTTCTACAGCAGCCACGAGGGAGCTTAGAGGAACAACGTCTGATTTACCCAGAGCTGTGTGATTTATCTTAAGGCTGGTTGTTGCACTATTTTCAACTTCGTACCTTGAATTAATTTCTAATACAGAATACACACGGCCAAGATCTCCTCTAATGCTCAGCGTGTCATTAAAGTCATATCTCACTTTGCTATATTTTTCACCAATGATGATGTTCCCTGTGGTAATCAGGGTGGATTGGAGGCCGTCAGTTTTCACAGACATAAACACTTCATTAGCCAAAGATCCATGAACCATCACATTATAAGATGTAGTCCTATTAGTGGTTCCTTTTGAGAAAGACTCAATGGAGATGAAGGAAGGAGCGGCCTCCAGCTTGAAATGATTCTCAGCATCTCCATGTCCAACACCGTACGAGCCTGGACTATCAAAACTGTACTTGATCTTCAAGTCAGATGTGGATTTTGGATGGGTTTTGGTGTCCGCACATAGCTGATGAGTGGCGTTAACACTGAAGGTTGGCATATTAATTTTGGCAACTGTGCCCACAGACATTACAGCCTCATAGTTGTCTTTGTCCAGAGTTAGAGAACCATCATGAGAACCTCCGATGTGGACATTGTCCAAAGACAGAGATGTGGAGACTTTCAGACCAGCTCTTGTATTCACGCTAGTCGTTCCATCAAGCTTGGCATTTAGTTCTTCAAATTTGGAGGAAGTTGTGGCGTTAAGATGCATTAAATACTTTTCCTTTTTATAATAATCAGCATAAGCATTTAGGCTAAGAACAGACGACTTGAAAGATATTTCAGAAAAAATTAAGCCAGAAGGAATACTCGGAGCAAACTTGTACTTCTCAAGTACGAGCTTGGCATCGAAATTGATAGGCTGGTCTGTACTGGCGAAGTCGTCCCATAAGGCAGTCTGTTCGAAGATCAGGTCTTTTAATGCAGGAAACCTAAATTCAGTGAATGGTACCTCCAACGCGTTACCAAATAAATACTTGGGGCTGTACAACCCACCCACGGCTGTGTAAACGCCTGCCTCTTCCTTGATATTCATGACTGTAAAGTTATGGCTGTAATAGTATTGCTCGAAACGGACGAGGGCCACACTATTGATTTGATGTATGCCAGGGTTGAGGACGACTGAAAAGTCATTCTGGAGTTTAGCTTCTGGTGATTTACCCTCATTCTGAAACTTGATTAAAACATCACGGGGAGAAATCACAATGGTAACCTCATTATTGAGAAAACCGCCCGCATCAAGCTGTGTGTCATGAGATGCTCTTATTTCTACATTCATATCAGTCAGTACAACCTTTCCAGAAGCAACCGCCAAACTGTTCTTGACAAACGGAGACTCTGTTTCAAGTCGAGTGTCAAACTGAAAGTGGCTTTCAGCATCCCCCTCAGCGTTGGCTGCCATCTTCATCTTCATCATGTCGCTTTCAGTGTGACCGGTGAATGCGAGCTTGGCGGTGTTGAAGTTTATGTTAAAGTTCAGCTTACTTTTATGGGTGCCTTCATCAGAGAAACTAAGAAGAGCAAATTTGCCCGTACCCTCATTTTTAAGTTTCAGACTGAAAGTAGATGCCTTCTGATAGGAGACACCTTTTTGATTAAGGGTAATTTCATTGGCTAGAAGGAACGCAGCGATGCTCATCCGGTGGTTGTAAGATGTTTCGAAAGATACAAATCTTTCATTCCCTAAATTGACGTGAGCAGCTTCAAAGTCAGATGTGCTGGCTTTGGTAATCTGCTTTGGTGAATCTTCAGAAGCGAATGTATTAACACCCAGTGTTGCTTCCTGGTCAAATATTAGAAAGCCTGTTATCTTGAGAGCTTCAGACAGTCTTAATTGGCTCTGTTCAGGGATGGAGAACTGTGCTTTAAAGTCTAGATTATAATTTAAACTGGAATCATATGGAGATGTTCCTTGAGATGTAACAGAAGCAGTGAAATTAGGGTGTCGCTCAGAGACGTCCTGAACGTATGCAGAGGTTCTGACACTGTAGACAGGGTTGTGGACGTTGACCTCACCGTAGAGCTTCCCAAAAGACAAACCAATTTCAGGAGTCTGAGGGAAATGGTTGAACGTAGGGATGGCAGGAGTAGAGCTCTCCTTCTGGTGCTTACCGGCCTGTCTAACATCATTCATCTTTAGATAAGTCATGGCCTCATCCAAGAACTCTGTGGTCTGGATCTGAATGGATTTTGAAATGTGGCCCAAACGTTGAAGTGTTTTGTCATTTTTGCATTGCTTTATGTGCTCAACCATCTTATCCAGAACTGTTACTATCATTTTATCAACCTCAGATTTCAAAATAAGAGCTCTCATGTTGCCATAAACAGCATTTACGTTTCTAATTAATGGTACGTCCAATTCACCGAATAGCTGTTTGACAGTGTGAACAGACAAACAACGTTTCACATTCTCAATAACAGTAAATATAATAGCGCTAATGCTATATTGCCTATTGATTGCATTCCACTGATGTATTAAGTTCTCTACAATATTATTCAAGATGGTTCCCTGCACCAATTCATTAAACGTTTCTAATTCCTCCATTAAACTGTAAGACATTTTAGTCACTAGTTTCTCAAATGCACCTCTGAGATTTATCAAAGAGTCCTCCATATCTTCCAGTGTTAATACAGATTCAGGCATATTCTGGATTAAAGCTACCAAGTAACTTTTGAGCTGGACTAGTCTTCCCTCAAAATTCAGTTCAGACACTACGTTGCTTACTTGCTGGGGTAAGGTCTCAATTTTGGAAGCAACATTCTCACTGTTAAGGAAGTTTTTCAGTGCCTCAAATGTTATCAAAAGGTTCATCCTGATGTCATCAAGAGCTTTTGACCAACTTGCAAAAATCGGCAGGTTAGTTACATCGCCGTCACTTTTTTTGTCATACTTTAAGAAACCAGAGATGGAAACGTTCTGATTATTAGCAGCAATGCTTCCAGACCCTTCCAGTCCAAGCCTCACTGGATTATTGAAAGCACTTATTTCTTGATTTAAGGCATAGTCGTTGACTTCACACTTAACAGTCAGGATGGACTTCTGTTCAGCCAGGTTTAAGACAGTGTCAAACTTGTTCTCCAGTTTTGTTCGGATGAAAACTCTGTCTAGGTTATGGGTGGATGAGACTCTGCACTCATGAGAATGAGCGAAAGCAAACGGCTCAGCTTTTAGATGAGCTTTTGTTTGAATCTGGGAACGTTGCATTCCGTACACATCCTTGAAACACTGCGCACTGGCGTCGGCATCAACGTTGAATCTGAAGGGAGAAGCTGTACCATGAATAGTGGTGTCAAAGCGAAAACTCTCAGACAACAAATTGATCTGATTTTTGAATCTACCAACATGTCCAGCAATCTCAAATTCAGTATTGTGTCTTATCTGCATTCCCATTATACCTCCGGTGGTCTTGCACATGGCAGTGCCAGTTAGATTTTTGTAGCTGATGTCAAAGGTGTGCTGCACCTCATCTAGAGTCAGAAGGCTTATCAGTGAGGTTGTACCTCTGGAGGATAGGCCATCATTGTTAATGGTCAGATTGGCTTTATGGGACACTGCAAGTCCAGTTAGTCTAGCAGAAGCATCACTGTTAACCATCAGACCATTGGCATCCAGTTCTCCTGTAATCAGGGAATGGACCCGTTCTGCAGAGAGGTCAGTGGAGGTCTCAATCTTAACCCTGGCTATGTCCATACCAACTTGAGCTTCAGCTGTGTTTTGGATCTTCAAACCGAAAGCCGATGATTTGGTATTTGATTTTAGAGCAATCTGGGATTCTTTGAAGGTAAGCTCTGCAATGTTGGATATATAGTCTTTATATAATGCTGTTTTGGACCAAATTGACAATTCTCCATTGGTGAAAGCTGCATTAATGGTGTTTTGAGCATAAAGTGTTGAATTTGTTTTCAGTGATGTATCAATCTTTGCTTCTGGCCTGACTAGGAGGAGTGAAACAGACTGAGTAAGGATTGCAGAACCGTGTTCTTGACCAGCCTTGAAGGATCCCTCCAGGTTTACATTTCCAGAGACCTTTTCTGCATCAACTCCAACCTGTCCAATATGCTTCAGAGAAATTTGCACTCCTATAGGACTAGTCACTTCAAGTTTGCTACTGGATTTAAGACTTGTCTTTTCACTAAACTTCAGTTCCTCCACAACACTGGCACGGACATTCATAAGCTGGTGGGTAACTGTTGTCTTTAAATAAGCATCAGCAGTATCACCATGTTTCCTCTCGATCATCGCAGATCCTGCAAAAGATAAAGAAAATGTATTCAAATAATATGCATGCAGTGCATGTAGTACTTTTCTTTCTTTATTTATTCTTCACATCATTTCAGCATCTATGGCTATATTCATTGGGAGAACTGTTTAATCCAAACACAAGTTGATTTACACAAGTTAATGCATACACAGGTTTGGGGAGGGGCAATTTGGTATCTCCAGTTTACCTTCATGTTTTTTGCTTGTGGGAAGAAACTAGGGTACCCAGAGTAAAGCCACGCTGACACAGGGAGAACATGCAAACTCCACACAAAAAGGCCAACTGACCTAGCCAGGGCTCGAACTGGGGACCTTTCTTGCTGTGAGGCAACAGTGCTCATGTAGTACTTTTTTCAACATTTTTACCTTCAACCTTTAGAGAGAGGAGGTCAACAGGACTTGTTCCAGTGACTTGAGCTTTAGCAGAATAACTTGTGTGCTCAACAGGATTTCTCCCAACAAACGCATCCGCTTCCAGGTTGTAGAAGTTGCTGTCTAGTTTTCCGGACACCTCTGCAGTTCCGAGAGTCGGCACACGCAGTGAAACACTTTCTGGAATGATCACCTCTGGAAGAGAAATGCCATGGATGTAATCATGTTGGTGTACTGTACAATCAGGTGTTGATGGTAGTAGTGAAAATCAGACCTTTGGCAAATTTTCCAGCTGAGGGCAAAATTAAAGTCATGGTTTTGTAATGCTCTCCAAAGGTATATTTCGCAGCAGCCTCTCTGTTTAAAATCCAAAAATAAAATGGCTTTAGTTAAATTGTTGTGTCTGACATGTTTTCTTGTAAGCATTTGTTTATCAGGCTCTTATGTTTGGATTCAGTAATTTCACTTCAATGGCAATAAAAAAGGTTATTAGTCAGTATTAAAAGTAATTGAATTTAGTCATTTTATTGATATTTGACTAATTTAATCTTTCACTGCAAAACCCTCTAAGTGCTTCTTTCAACAATACAAAGTAAACAGTTGCAAAATCAAACACTGCAAATGATGAAAGTAGGAATGTAAAAATGAAGAAAACTAAACCACACATAAGGGGTCGCTGTGATGCATGTGGCTGCCACATTGGGGTTGTATTCAGGCCCAAGTACTTACAAGGGACCTAAGTTTGAACGTTTCCCAGTCCAACCCTATCTCTCTTCTGAATAAAGGTACAATGCTCAACAAGTTGGTCAATATCCTTATATTTTGTAAACCTCCTTTAACCGGGTAAAAACCTCTTGCAGCTTTAGAATTGAAATCTGACTTATATGCGCACTGTCATTCATCAAATGTTTTTCTGTGCACTTGGAGGACTTTGCTGAAAATGGCATTTAAGTGATTCTACCAACAAACCAGTATTTCTGAGTGGCCTGAGGCCAAGAATAAGCGGAATTGAAGCAAATGTATTTGATGAACGTAAACTTTAATAATAATAATTCATTACAGACAGTTAAATAGCAGTTTTCTGCAGCAGCACTCAAAGTGCTTTACCTATGAAAGGGGGGATTCTTCCACCTGGATGATGCGACGGCAACCATATTGCGCCAGAACGCCCACCACACACCAGTTTTATTGGTGTAGAGGAGACAGAGGGATATAGCCAATCAGTGTACATGGGGATGATTAGTTAGCCTGGCTGCGCCCTCCTATGCACTTCCGCTCAATTTAAATTTTCTTCAGTACTACGTCTGGATTTCGGTCTATTCTAGCGTTTCAAGAAATCACATTTTTGTAGGACCAATCAGCAAACAGAGGGAGTGGCTGAGAACGATGATCTGCCAAAGCCAATCGCTAACGTGTGGTCAGCGCATGATATACGTCACAATCACAAGTTAGCGATTGGCTGGCAGATCCTAAGTGACTCTGGGCAGATCCAATAGTGTTGAACGTTAACAGAGAACCCGCCTACAAGGAAGTAAATGTTTCTCAATGGAGAGAGGCCAGACTCTCTGTACAAATGAAATCTACGACAGTCTGGTAGAACCAGGCTAATGATTAGTAGGCCAATGGGCAAATTTAGCCAGGATGCCAGGGGAACACCCCTACTTTTTTCGAAAGGACAAAGGATTTTTAACGACCACAAAGAGTCAGGACTACGGTTTAAAGTCTCATCCGAAGGACAGTGCCAAGAGCATTCAAGCAATATCGTTATTTTTTTGATGAACATTTAGTCTGTAATGTGGACAACATACAGAATCACACTACTGTATAAGAATTGCATAAACTCACACATTAAAGAACAGTCTCTCAGGAAAGCTGATCTCATCCAGGAAAGGAACTCCCAAATCCTGCATACATTGAATATGGAATTGTTTTGTGTACTTTATTTTGATTATTTATCTTTGGTTTAATTTCTCTTAAAGGGATAGTTCGGCCAAAATTGATATTAAGCCCATGATTTACTCACCCCCAAGCTGTCCGAGATGCATATGTCCATCGTTTTTCAGACAAACACATTTTCAGTTATTTTAGAAAATGTTTTAGATCTTTCAGTTAATTAAATGTAAAGTTATGGGGTCCATGACCTTCAAGTCCAAAAAATTTGCATCCATCCTTCACAAAATAAATCCAAACGGCTCCAGGATTATAAATAAAGGTCTTGTGAAGGTAATCTGCGTGGTGGTGTTGTAGAAATATCCATATTTAAAACTTTATAAACCAAAATAACTACCTTCCGGCAGCGCCACCGTATTAGACTCCTCTGTATTCAGGAGAGAGTATTAGCGTAGTGTACGCACTTTTCTTAGTGACGTATGACAAATTCGGAGGGCGGGGGCACAGAGCAGCAGCATAGTAACCTCCGTACACTGCGTAAAGGTCTGATCTTGAATGCGGACACGACTTAGATGGGGGCATTACCGGATGCGAGTTATTTTTGTTTATAAAGTTTTAAATGTGGATATTTCTACAACGAAACTGCGCGGATTACCCTCAGAAGGCCTTTGTTTATTATTGTGGAGCCATTTGGATTTATTTTGTGAAGGATGGATGCACATTTTTTGGACTTGAAGGTCGTGGACCACATAACTTCACATTTAATTAATTGAAAGATTTAAAACATTTTCTAAAATAACTGAAAATGTCATTGTCTGAAAAATGATGGACATATTCATCTCGGACGGATTCGGGGTGAGTAAATCATGGGTTTAATATCATTTTTGGCCGAACTATCCCTTTAAGGTGATAAAAAGACATTGAATAGTTTTTCTTCTTACTTCAACTGATTTTGCCAGGATACCACGGATGTTTATTTGATTCTGGGTTATCTGGTCATCAAGAAGACTGTTGACCATGGCTTCAATAGGACTGAAAATAATGCTCTGAATCTCACAACTGACATTAGACTTGACGTCGGCTTCAATCTTCTTACCATCTGACGTTAAATAAATATTTTTTATATGCTCTGAATCATCCTATAGGTATATATAATTTGTGCATAATGTCTACATCATATTGATAAAATGAAATAATTGAACAATTACCATATTTCAGAGTGAGTTTTTGAATAGAAGAAGTTGCTGGGAGTTTCAGTTCACATTCAAACTCCACTGTCAACTCTTCATCACGCTTCACATTTGCTGTGACTTTAGATTCAATATGAAGAGTTGGGATGAGAAACTCAGCGGAGGCCATGTACATCTGTCTGTTGAGCTTTAGTGTCGCCGTGCCCTCAAAAGATGTTCCTGTTAACATGAAAGAAAAATACACTTTTTTGTCCTTTAAAGGTGCATTATTTTGGTAATCACGCTCGTACCATCGGCTGTTACGCCAACTGTGACCGTGTCCATTTCATCCACGCTGTCATAGGTGATGGTGGCCGTGTACCCTGTGACCTCTCCGGTGGCCTGCAGCTTGATATTAAATCTTAACAAATATCCAGATGTTTATGAAAAATATTATTTAAGAAGTCATTGAATAGAATTACAGGTGAATTTTGCTTACTTGCTGTCACCGTTAAGAGTATAATGGGGAGATGAATCATTTGATATGGCGTCATAATATTGCAGGGATTTACAATACTTCAGTCCAGGGAAGAAAACACTGCATTGTTCTTCATCAATACGCTTCCCAATGGCGGGAATTGTCTTAGATTTGCCACCAACAACAGACACTAGCGAATTACTGTATACAAAGAACAACAACATCAGGCATGTCTGAAGATTTAATTCACTTGTATTGACTGTGAATATATCTTACGTGATGCTGATGATCTTAGTTGTGTCTTGAGGAACAAGAACAGTGATCTTGACCTGATCGTTCCTCATCGCGAATTTTGCTCTGACGCCGCTCTCGTGGTAGATGGTAGTGTGCATCTCCAGACCGGAGATAACATAGTCAGGAAAGTGAGTGCCAAATTCAGTCACAAGCTCGATGCCGGCAGATGGCATGAAGGCAAGTTCACCCTGTGGCGCATCCATATTATTTTTAAAGCATACATTAAACATAAATGTTGCTAAAGTGATTGTAATTTAACTCTATAGCAGAAGCGTGGACTCACTGTGTGTGAATCAAAGTTCAGTCCTCCTGTGATTCCTGCAGTAAGAACACCAGACAGAGCAACTCTCAGTGGAAATCCAGAACCAGTGGGCAGGTAGAACTCATTATCCATGAAGATGTAGTGAAGGAAAAAGTCAATGTCCGCAATTGAGAACAAACATCTGAGGAACTGTTTAAAAAATGTCATGATTTAATACATTTAAAATGAGGATTTGTTCTTATAGATTTATCCTAGATTTATTCTATTTCTTTTCATTATGTAAACAGCATACGTCAGGGAGTTAATGCGTACTCACTTGGCATCAGCCATTGGCATATACAGTGAGGAAAATAAGTATTTGAAAAACCTGCTTTTTTGCAAGTTCTCCCACTTAGAATTCATGGTGGGGTCTGAAATTGCCATCGTAGGTGCATATCCACTGTGAGAGACATAATCTAAAAAAATCCAGAAATTACAATGCATGATTTTTTAACTATTTATTTGTATGATACAGCTGCAAACAAGTGTTAATATTTGGTACAGTAGCCTTTGTTTGCAATTACAGAGGGTCAAACGTTTCCTGTAGTTTTTCACCAGGTTTGCATACACTGCAGGAGGGATTTTGGCCCACTCCTCCACACAGATCTTCTCTAGATCAGTCAGGTTTCTGGCCTGTCACTGAGAAACACAGAGTTTGAGCTCCCTCCAAAGATTCTCTATTGGGTTTAGGTCTGGCCACGGCAGAACCTTGATATGCTTCTTACTGAGCCACTCCTTGGTTATCCCGGCTCTGTGCTTCGGTCATTGTCATGTTAGAAGACCCGGCCTCGACCCATCTTCAATGCTTTTACTGAGGGAAGGAGGTTGTTAACCAAAATCTCTCAATACATGGCCCCTGTCATCCTCTCCTTAATACAGTGCAGTCGCCCTGTCCCATGTGCAGAAAAACACCCCCAAAGCATGATGCTACCACCACCATGCGTCACAGTAGGGATGGTGTTCTTGGGATGATACTCATCATTCTTCTTCCTCCAAACATGTTTAGTGGAATTATGACCAAAAAGTTCTATTTTGGTCTCATCTGACCACATGTCTTTCTCCCATGACTCCTCTGGATCATCCAAATGGTCATTGGCAAACTTAAGACAGGCCTGGACATGTGCTGGTTTAAGCAGGGGAACCTTCCCGTGCCATGCATGATTTCAAACCTGGATGTCTTAGTGTATTACCAACAGTAACCTTGGAAATGGTGGTCCCAGCTCTTTTCAGGTCATTGACCAGCTCATCCCGTGTAGTTCTGGGCTGATTTCTCACCTTTCCTAGGATCATTGAGACCCCATGAGGTGAGATCTTGTATGGAGCCCCAGTCCAAGGGAGATTGACAGTCATGTTTAGCTTCTTCCATTTTCTAATGATTTCTCCAACAGTGGACCTTTTTTCACCAAACTGGTTGGCAATTTCCCCGTAGCCCTTTCCAGCCTTGTGGAGGTGTACAATATTGTCTCTAGTGTCTTGGGCCAGCTCTTTGGTCTTGGCCATGTTAGTAGTTGGATTCTTACTGATTGTATGGGGTGGACAGGTGTCTTTATGCAGCTAACGACCTCAAACAGGTGCATTTAATTTAGGATAATAAAGGGAGTGGAGGTGGACATTTTAAAGGCAGACAAACAGGTCTTTGAGGGTCAGAATTCTAGCTGATAGACAGGTGTTCAAATGTCTCTCACAGTGGACATGCACGATGACAATTTCAGACCCCTCCATGATTTCTAAGTGGGAGAACTTGCAAAATAGCAGGGTGTTCAAATACTTATTTTCCTCTCTGTATATACACAGATACCCCTTTAATTGCTTGCATCGATGGAGCGGTCAAATGAGGATCGGGTTCCCAAACTGTTCATTTTGTGAACCACTTAAATAGATATAATCCATCCAAAATATGAGGAAATACACATTTTTCCCTTTTATAAATGAGTTTTTTATTTTCCTTGTCATTTTATTAATGAAATGTAAGTTTAACTGCAATATCAAATAACCTTATGGTCGTTCATATCTAGTATACATCATATTAAAATCATTGGTAGGACTACACTGTCTTGGTGTTATTCACTGCAAACAGTCAAGCGACTTTCCACTTTATCCAACTGTGCAACCCACAAGTCTGAAAACCCCTGATATGAAGCATTTATGTATATGTATATGTCTATGGCTGACTGACAACGCTGGTGTTATGCATACGCCACTTTCGTGAACATTTACCAGTGACTGACTTTAAGAACACAAAAAGTATTCTTGTCGCTTCATGAAATGAAGATTGAACCACTGAAGTCACACAGACTATTTTAACTCTTTCCCCTCCAGCATTTAAAAAAAAGTTTTTTATGAATTTCACAAAAGTTTAACGCCTTCCAGAAAAGTTTCTTCTTTAAATATATAAACATACAATATATAAAGAGCAGACCTTCTGCTTTAAACATTTTTTCATCCCATCTTCATTTTTTCTCTTTTTATTTTCTCTCAAATATGGGTACTGTATGTTTCTTAAAAAATATAAATTTTTTAACAAGCTGAGATAATTTAATTTTTTAAAATGACTTTTGTTTGAGATTAGATTGAGAATGATGATCAAAACATACACAGAGTTTTTACTCTTTTTGGATCAGTGGATGTGTCAGTATTTTATAAGTTGTGTAAGAGCGCCACCTAGTGGATAATAGCAGAAATATGGATTGCTGTAAAAACTCGCCATTGGCAGGGAAGCGTTTTCTCTTAATTGACTATAACTCATCAATCGCAGGAAAAGAGTTAACAATGTGGTACTGCTATTCTGAGCAGTGTTAATTTCGTTAACGAAGACGATGACGTCAACGAACCTTTTTCACGGACGAAAACTAAATAAAAACTAAATAAAATCATATTTGATGACGAAGACTGTAACGAAATATAACTGACACTTTAGTCAACGAATAAAAATAAGACGAAAATGTTAGGGAGGGACGAATGGCGAAGAGATCCAATCAGAGCTTCTCATTTTGTGGGACATTTGGGAAGAAATCCAATCAGAGCGAATCTTTGAGGGTAGGCTGATCTACGCAGGCAGCAGGCAGTAGAGGCATTTCAAAAACCCGCGGCAAAGTTCGTTTTCACAACAGGTTGTTTACATTATATTTAGTTGTACAGTCCTCGTCACCCAGCTTTGGATGATTTCAGTTGACTTCGCTCGTTAGCAACACGCTAACGTTTTGCGGTGCAACCGGTCCGAAGACATGTCACATTAACAACACAAATGTCAGAGCTAGCGTCTAATCTGGTCACACTTCAAATATGACAAGACGACAGCCTGTAAAGACGACTCACCCAGAAATACATGCGAAGGTAAGCATACACGCTAAGGTTATTTTATCAGATAAACCCCTGTGTTTTCGCTAAACTTGGTATAACATAGAAACGAAAGGAATACACATCTGAACTGTATTGATTGTATTGGGTTGTCTGAATTATACTGAGTATAAATATTCAGTGTCCTCAAATTGAATGAAATGTGTAACGTTACTATTATAGTAGATGTTGTGGTTTTACATGACTAGACAAAGTGCGTGCGTAAGTGCGTGTGTGTGTCTCTGTCTGTGTGTCTGCGTGGGTGTGTGTCTGTGTGTGCATGTCATTTAGGGAGAATGCATATCTTTTTCAGGGACCATGTATATTTTTAGGTAGAGCGGGCCTTATGCTTATTTTATGTGATATTATCTTTTGTGAAAAAGCCAGTTTTTTTGACATTAAGAATAAAATAAAATGAGTGTATTCTATAACAACCATTAAATCTGTGTCTGTATTGCATATTCAAACCTTAATACCATTCCATAACAGACTAAAAAACATAAGACTAGACTAAGACTAAAACTCTTATGATATTTCGTCGACTAAAACTAGACTAAGACTAAAAGATTTCAGATGACTAAAATAAGACTAAAACTAAATGGTGTGTTATTCAAAAGACTAAGACTAAGACTAAATCAGAATTTGCTGCTAAAATTAACACTGATTCTGAGCCTTGACAATTGTGAGTTGCGTTGGTGTCTGTGGGGGATCAGAACGCTCTTGGATTTCTTATGGTTGTGGAACGACACGAGGGTGAGTAATTCATGACAAAATGTTTATTCTTAGGTGAATTAAAGCTTTAAGATTTGTAAAGGTGTACTTACAAAATTGGGGAGCATCTTGGGAAGATTCTTAATGATCTTGCTAGCCGTGCAAGCCATCTCCTCCATATCCTTTGTTTGAAGATAGCCAAGTTCAGCACCTAGAAGTCTGAGGTACACCAGAGCTTCAGGAGCATCTTGAGCCTTCAGGTTTTCAATGAGCTTGTTGACATTTTGACTGATTTCTCGGAGTAGACTTTGAGTTACCTTTAGCACATACACACAAACACAACAAATTATCAAAGCATCTTATATGCTATGAAGAAAGATTTTAGGTTGCTAATTTCACTTATTTAATACTAATAATATCATCGTTAGCTAAAAATAAAACAATTAAAACATGTGTTCAATGTGACCTCACATTAATAACAGAATCAAAACGTTTAATGAGGATTAAAAAACAAGGAGCGGGAGGATTTTTTTCATTGTAGGGTGGTTGTGTTCACACACTGCCAAACACACATTGTGTTCAAACACCTTATAAGTGGATTTTGCATCTATCTGCCAATACAGATTATAGACTGATACATCAGTGCATTTCTAGTAATAATACTAAATGACAGAAAAAGAAATGTAACCTAAATAGCAAAAAAAACTAATAAAATGACAAATGCTCGTAGCAAAATTATAAAATGTTTAACTCAAATTAAGTTTCAGATTAAATTCAAAATATTAATAAAATAAAACAAAAATAGTTTTGCTGAATACCTGTCTCTTCTTCCTGTCATTTCTCAAGCCTGGGATTATGTTATTCAAAACATCATTGACCTGGATGGGCATCTTGTCGGCAGCATAGAAAATCGTCTTCATCGCCGTGTCTGGGAAAAATCCATTGGCACCAAACAGGGACTCAACAAGGGGCTCAAACCCTTTACCTTCCATGCCAATCTGCGAGCAAGATATTTGACATTTTAAAGAGATGTTAAGCCATTCAAATACAAATACTGGAATTAATTTTAACCTTGTCTGTAAAATCCAGTCCAGTCTTATAATCAAATAATTAGATTGGGAGCATCAAAGTTTGATTTTACACTGATTTCAATCTTTGACATGACCATCAATATTAAAGATATCAAGATTTTTACCTTATGTAGGATGATTTTATGTAGAAATCTATATGTATACCTCAACCAAGTCCATATCAAATCCAAAAGCATTTAAGGTCATATCCAACATGACTTCTCTGGGCATTTCTTCTGGAAACTCAAAGATCATGTTTCCCTCCAGTGAGCCCATCTGATAGAAGCGAGAGAATTTACTTGGATCCATTAGTGTCCCAACTTCATTGCCCTGAAAGGCATCCAGAATCTTCTGCCTCAATCTAAAAATCACAGATTTATAAAGTCAAGTCACTATAGTGCAGAGATGAGCTACAAATGAATTGTGTATGCAGGGCCGTTTCTATGCATAGACAAACCAGGCAGTCGCCTAGGGCAACACCAGCTGCAGCGGGCGCCTAAGGCCGCATATTTACATTTTGACTGCTTCACTGACATTTGAGTGTTACATGATCATGTGATTTTTACATGACTTGTATTTTTGTATGTAATATTGCATGTATAATTGTATGATCTTGTTTGGGTGGGGTGCCAATAGAGGTTTCGCCTAGGGCATGGATGGGCAACTTCAGTCCTAGGGGGCCGGTGTCCTACAGAGTTTAGCTCCAACCATAATTAAACACACCTGAAGCAGCCAATTAAGGTCTTACTAGGCATACTAGAAACTTTTAGGCAGGTGTGCTGAGGCAAGTTGGAGCTAAACTCTGCAGGACACCGGCCGTCCAGGTTGCTCATCCCTGGCCTAGGACATCAAAATGGCTAGAAACGGCCCTGTGTGTATGTCCTGTTTTATTCATACTTCAGGGTCTCTGGCACTGTTGAGCTCAGGATGTTGCTTATATGTGAGATGATAAAGCTTTTGGCTTGAAGATTTCCTTCGTCGTGGAGTGCCGATGCCAACCGTTCAAGCTCAGCAGACCTGGGATCCTTCATCAGGATAAGATAGGCAGCAACACGCTTCTGTATGGCTGCAGATCCGTCCAGAACAACATGCATGAGGACCTCCCTGCCCTGCATGAAATCATTCTTAGACATCAAGCCGGTCAAGAGTTATAATTCATACGCGAAGTAGTTTTACCTCTTCAGGTACGGGAATCTGTCGGAAAACCTGCACGGCAGCTCGCTGGACGGCGGGAGATGCAACCGGCTGGTTGATGCATTGAATAACAGCAGACATCAAAGCTGGGCTTGCAGCTTTCATAGCATCCGCCATGTTGCCAATGACCTGCAACATATAGAGTTAATAAAAACTGTACAAAATTAAAGTTTTTTGGAGATGATTTTGTTCACGTAGAAATTTGTATGAACACACCCTCAGGGACAGAAAGATGTTTTCCTGGTCGCCTGTACAATCACCGATCCGTTCAAGGACGTGAGCGGCTACTGATTGGATCTCACTGGTGACTCCCTCGGTATCATACAGCCTTGTGTCACATAAATAAAATGTGCCTGTCATTTGTAATAAAACTCGTACTGCTATTGTATGTGAAAGAGACATTATAAGCATGCACAAGGTCGCAAAGTGAAGTTATGTGCGAAGTCTAAATATTTAAAGCTGCAATCTATAACTTTTCTAGTTAAAAATAAAAATCAATTTCTTCAAAACTATCTCCTTACATTAACACAATTCACAACAGTAAACTTAATAATAATGATTTACAAGTTGAGATCAAGTCGATTTACTCAGGAAATTAGTTTGTAAAGTAACCTTCAATTTTAAACAGAGATGGCGATAAAGAGGCAGAAGTTACAGATTGCAGCCTTTATGGAGCACAGTTTGCTCCTAGATCCCTCACCTTCTTACAGCATTGCTAACGGCATAGTAGATGGGTTTGCTTGGCTTGAGCTTTGCCATCTCCAACATTTCCACCACAAGCACGCGAGAGGGACGGGGCATCAATCCCATGCCATATAAAGCAGCGTCAACCTCAAACGAAGACCTGTCCCAACTCTTGAAAACCTGCATGATAGCCCTGTTGCATTCTGGTGAACCGCACTGCAGCAGGGCCTGATAGGTCAAAGACTGCGAGATCTTCAGGGCTTCAGGAACAGCAGCAGTCAAAGTTTCAACATTCATCCGCCGGATCACGGCTACGAGCTTGTGGGCCAAATGAGCTCTCTTGTGTCCGTCACTGGACTTGGAAAGCTGAGCGAGTTCACTTACAACAGCAACAACGGCATCTTTATCCTGAACCGGACTCATGTCAACACTGCTGTCGGGATGTAGGGGTTTCACGTTGGCCATGTCTGAAGGAATAAAGGCAGATGATTATTCTTCAGCTTTGGAAAACCAGTAGGGAAAGTAGGGAATAAGGATGTCCCTTACTGTGATTAAAGACTCTTTCGTTGTACTTAGTAACTCCCAAAAGGGTTACGGCCTGTTTCCCGATATTGGTCACTCCGACTTCTCTGGTTGTCATCAAAGCCATGAAGACAAACAGATTGCGACTCAGACGTATCATCCAGCTACTTTGATCAAACTCAATAATCTACTGTACTTACTTGTGAGAGAATGGCTCAAGAAGATGTTTGTCAGTGCAAACGCCAGAGGTCATATGGTGCTTCTCATTGTCAAAGATGTAGTTGCAGGTCTGCGTGCTTCTGATCAGCTGAGCAAGATGATGGTGCTTTGGACGACAGAAAGACAATCTGACTTATGTAACTTTGGTTTAAAGAAGAACATAAATGGGTAACAGTACTCACCATTCCAGTAATGATGGCCAGGGGACTGGTGTGATCCTTAACTGGTTTGAATTTGTCACATTGGGACAGGTCTCTGTTCAGAGTGATGTTCGAGGCGATGTTTCCTCTGGTGTTTACAGTGTAGTCAGTTGGGCACAGACCATAGATGGTGGGCTGGAATGGAAATATCAACATGTCACTGAAGTTAAAGTCATTTCTGTTTTTATTCAACCAAGATTATCAACTGACCATGTCTTTGTTCTTCTCCTCTTCCAGTAGAGGAACAGCAAGAGCAGAGATGATTCCTCTCTTGATGTTCAGAATGTTAATGAGTTCATCTTTCTCAGGAAAGAGTTTTATGTTGTTGTCACCCTCAACTGTGAACTTCAGATGATGCCTGAGAAAAGAGATATAATTGTCCATTCAGACTACCAGCAACTAGCAGTACAGAGTGTGACGCGATCTCATGGAGCATGTCCAGCGCCGCGACAAAGTTGAGAAAAGTTTAACTTTATGCAAATGATGAGCCACTTTGGGAGCTACAACCAATGAGAACGAAGCATTGGAGTTCACATCATCCGTCTCTTGTCAGTTACTGGACGGTACTCATTTGTTTATGACAAGCACAATTAGAAACACCTCCTAACAAAAAATGTGTGGGTGACACACAGCGACAAAGTCGCTTGTAATGTGTATGGGGCATAAGTCTGTTGAGCAAACATTTGAGGAGCTCAGATGCAAAAGCCGCTAAATGCCTATAAGATAATGATATTAACCAAATGCTCTCGTTTTATACGTCAAATCATCTTTCGAATACTTTCGATTAAAATCCGCTTAATCCTGTAGAGCGTTCTGATCCTCCATAGACAGCAACGCGACTCACAACTTTCAAGGCTCAAAAAGGCAGCAAAGACATTAAAGTGCCCATATTATGAAAAACTAACTTTTTCTGGGTTTTGGGGTGTTTTGTGTCTCTGATGCTCCCACACCCATACAAACTTGGAAAAAAATCCATCCATGCTGTTTTGAGTGAGATACAGGTTTCTGAATGTCCTCTGCCTTGAGTCTCAGATCACGTGAGTTCAAACTCAGCTCTGTTGTTACGTAACTAGCCGTTTCGTCACATTCAGTTTGAATTTTTCCGCCCACCACCCCACTCGCAGGTCTCCACCCACCAGGGAGCTAGAGAGAGCACAGAGCAGTCAGTCACTTTGCTGTTATCATGTCTCACTGAAATAACAGCGCTTTTTGGATATTATGGATTATACTCCTGCCTACTTTTAAAAACAAAGTTTTAACGCGTGGTTATTAGAACCCGGAGTAATCTTATATACAGTGTGTTACGACGCAAATAGTCATCAGATTGTAGGCAATAAGACCTTCATGCGAAATCTGATGTAAACAACAGACTATGTATCTATATTTCACGGATTATACGCATTTGTGGACAAAAATGGTCATTGGATGTATTTTATTGGACTTTCATGGATCATTCACACATTTGAAACAGACTGGATTCGATTCGCGATCGTTGTATCAACACAAAAGGTAAGAAGTTATGTTATATTTTGCATGTTGTCATCTTCAGTCACAAAATACTACATTTATGATGCTAGAGCATCTGTATCTCAAAACAGAGACCATACATTGATGCTAATCCCATAAATTATACCTTTTAAATGTATAGTGATGTTAAAATTGGTTGTAAACAGTAGGCTATATAGATATTTTTGCAGGCTAGAAAGTTTACAGCGTGGTTTCGAAAGTAAAAAAAATTTAACGGCTTTATTTTACAATTCAACAAGAACTAAGTAATAGTGCTTTGCCAAACTAAAAGTTTTTTGCCAAACTAACCGAGACCGGGCCTTACCGCCCCGCCTTTTCTGACGAGGCTAACCCCCGAGCCTCTCATAACTTTACGGTCCGGACTTCCCGATAGCTTCTAGCAATTAACACGCGGTCCACAAGCAGTATACATCCCCCGCCGGGTCTTAATTTCTGTAATTTGCGAAAATAATGCGTTTGAAAATGTTTTATAATGGGAATATGTTAGCATTGTCCAGGGAAAACGAGTTTATTGTTGAGACTCCTACATCACAATTGACTCTGGAATCATTGGCTGTTTCTCAATATGCGTTCTTCAGCGATCTTGCGTCCTCGTGTCCTCGCTCTACGTCATCATTAACGGTCGAAGTTCATTCCAATTCTCAAGAACGCAAGGACAGAGGACGCATGAAAATACCCGGATGTGTTCTTGATATCGAGGATGCATCGAGTGCAGACTTGCTGAAATCGCTTTACGCCCCAGAAGTCATTGCGGCAAAACTTCCGAGTTCGTTCTTCCAAGGTCGCCTGGCAAGACCGATCTCCACGAGGACGCAAGACCGTTCTTTGCGTTCTTGGAATTGAGAAACAGCCATTGTGTGTCATGAGTTTCTTCTCCTGTAGTGTACTTATTAGTGATAGTTTTTTGCTTGATTTGTCTGTTGGCAACATAAACCGTTAATAATAATAATATATAAAATAATAACACAGTATGGTCTGTACTGCTCACGATATCACTGAGCACGCGCACGGGCACATGACGTTAGTAGTGGGACGTGATCAAAGGAGCAGCATCTCATAAATATGTAATGACTAGCTCAAAACGGCACAATCTGAAATGCACTGAAACAGAGGCTCCTAGAGATGGGTAACAATCTTTTCCTACCAGCTATTTCGAGCAAACAACTTTTGAAATATGCTTTATGGAACTCATACACCTATTTAACTTGTGAAAAAGCAGTCATAATATGGCACTTTAAAATAGTCTATGTGACTACAGCGGTTCAATCTTTAATTCATAAAGCGATAAGAATACTTTTTGTGCTTAAGTTGATCTCCGACACGAATGCAGGAAAGCAGTCGGCAAACACCGGCATTTTGTGTCAGTCATAGACATATTTATACATAGATGGCCCATAAAAGGCTCCTTGCTATGCAAACGGTGGAATGAGGCGCTCCGATTTCATCAAAAATGTCTAATGCTGCATTTACACCAACCACGGTAGAGTCGTGAAGCGCGAGTGATTTCAATGTTAAGTCAATGTAAAGGTGCGTTGACACGCGGCGCAGGAGGTCCTGCGGCGCAGAAGGTCCTGCGGCGCAGAAGGTCCTGCGGCGCAGAAGAGGCGTTGTGCGCGGTACTCGCGAATGTGCTTTTTGTGCATTTTGCGGTTCACGCGAATTTGCAGCTGACGCCCGAGTTAACCATTCAGGAGCCTGCTTGCCGCTGTGGTGGCAGCCCCGCCCGGAGTCACTCATTCAACCAACGCACTGGAGCTGTATGACACAAGTTCTTATTTCTATAGAGGAGACAGGAATAAAAAGGACCTCGCTTGGAAGAGTGTCAGTGAGGACATTGGGCAACCTGGTACCTTGTAATACACACTTCACTTTTGAATCACGTGACGTTTATCGACCTGCGTCGTTTATTTTTCCCCTATAAGGTTACCAAATACAAACTGGTTACTCTCTCGATAAATGCACAATCAACATCAGTCATCTTGCAAACAGACAACCGCATAGCACTTGCCCCTCCAACAAAAAGCGGAGTTTGCCTCTGACGCGCGTCAAATGCTTGCTTTTTCCACGCGTCTACTCCGCTCTATACGAGCGAATGCATCCAAATTGTTCAAGCGGCAAACCACGCACGGTAGACGTGATTTTGACACCTGAAATGCGATTGATGTAAACTCAGCATTACGCTTGATTCACACGGGATGTAAGCGTAGACGCTTCCTATTTACTTTTAATGGGTGACGTCATGCGTTGCCGAACTGAATTGTGGATCCATCGGCGCTGTGTCACTGCCATTGCTCGCGGCAGAAGTTTTCAAGCGGCAACACGTGCGCCAGCCAATCAGATCGCCTTATGCAAATAACCTAGGCAGAGCCAGCCAATTACATTTATGGAAATCATCTGCCAAATGCATGAAATGTAAATGTAAACTAGAGTTGGTCTAGAAGATCACTCACTTCTCCATCGCAGCTTTGAAGTTTTCAGTTCCAGCGGCCGGTCCAAACACAGGCTTTCCATCTGCATTAACATCATTCACTTCCCTCAGTGTACACTCGGTAGTGTGCATGATGTAGCTGCATGGACCTGGAACCTTAATCTCAATCTAACCAAATATTTACAGAAGTAAGGTTTGTTTTTGAGTTTATTAACGCCAAAATAAATAAAGTAAATGGAGTATCTGTATATCTGTAAACACAAACCTTGCAGCTGACCCTGGCGCCGTTATTTGCCCCATTTAAAGCATTCAAGGACTCGGTTTCATAGTGGTATTCATACTTGTGGAAGCTCTTGTATCTTTTGTCCACTAGGGGCAGTAGAGCAATTATTTCAACATATGTACAGTATTATGCAAAATCCACTTTTACAAGGTGTTTGGACATAAATGTATGTTGGAAGTGTGTGAACACAACAACCCTACAATAACAAAAACAATCCTTAATGTAAACAGTCTTCTTTTCTAATCCCCAAAAAACATGCCGTTTTGATTTTCTTGTAGATGTGATGTCACAATGATAAAGTCCCGCCTACGGCCACTGACTTTGGCATTTTGAGCTGAAACTTTACAGACACATTTTGGGCACACATGGGCATATTGGTGCCTTTTAATGTATCATGATGTCACTAAAATAAGGAATGTGTGCAAGTGTTTGAAATCAATACTGACAATTAATATATAGATTATTTTAACTGTGCATGTAGAATGTAAAACTTTTTACATTATAGTAGAAAATAGCAAAACTAGTTTCATACTCAAGCATGGCACTTCTGAATCTCCTTTGTCCTGAGCCTCTGTAATACAAAAAATTATGCCACATGATGAATATTTTATATTGACACATGAATGTATGCCATATTAATGTTATATAAATGTAAACTACAGAAGCATATCAAGTAGTCTGTCTACAGTATAATCTGACAAGAGATCCTGAAGAAACTTATTTTTGCTAATAGCAGTATAAGCTTATATCACGACTTACTGGATAAAGTAAAGATGGCAAACAGCAGCAACAGACCAAGTTTATTTTTCCCCATGATGAGTTCAAGCTCTCCCTATTTGTTTTTGGGTTTAATCCGGACTTTTATAGCAAACCGGACTCATGTGGTCAATGATGGACTGTTAAAAGTTCAGCACCCACTCCAAAGTTCATACTAAACCAACACATTTCGAAACATTTGAACATGATACTCCATAAAGGCTGAATGCAGGACCGAAATTTATCGATTTTCTATTCAAACATTGGAGTGTAATTTCGACTTTGGTAGACTTACTGTACTGCTTACCGGATTTTAAAATAGTGGCCTTTAACCTTTTGCACCAAGGTAAGATTTAGCATGTATCCGAATATTATGTCAATTGAGTCAAACCAGCTTTATTGTCGTGCCACTATATGTACAGTCCACGATGTCACACATTAAACACATTACACAATGTTATAAATTTACACATTTTACAAATATATCAAATTTATTATAGGATGTCACTTGGAGTGAAGACTTTTAAATATGATCATAAACACAAAACATCTGGTGCAATACTCAGTGTCACCAACAGGGGGCAGAACAGAACTTTGCTTTGAGCTCATGTGTTTACACACCTTAAAGGCTCGTACAGACTACATGACTTTGAAACGTACGTCCGAGCTGTGCGGTTCACACTACATGACTTGCTCTCTGTGAAATCAGGAGTGTTCACGTTGTTGAGCAGTTCACACCACACGACACAACGTAAATGCCCCACAACAGGCGCAAAACTTTTGTTTGTATATATAGACTTCAGACAGAAATTAGTTCTGCAAACCGTTTGCGTGATGCAAAGCCGCAAAAGAAAATAATTATAGAGATGTGATGTGGAGAGGTGGATCAGAACCACACGCGGACAGCAGGGATTAAAGATTTGAGGTGAGTAACTGTTACAGCTTGTTTAATATAGCTGCATGCTTATGTTTGGCTATGATCACATTTAAAATATCAAAGTGTTGTCTATAGGGCTGTCAAAATTAACGCGTTAATAACGCGTTAACGCAAATTCATTTTAACGCCACTAATTTTATTAACGGAGATTAACGCAACGCGCAATTTCTGTTTGACCCTTGGTCCAGCCCATAGTTGAATGAGCAGAGACGCAGGCAAATGTGACTCTCTCTTAATGAGTAAAAGGTTTTCATAGAAATAAGAACATTAAGCAAATCGTCTACCAAATCCAATGCTCTAAATGCTCGTTGGACATCTGATATGATCTTTATTTATACGTCTGAGAGGTGTAACGTTACCGTCCTCCTAATGCTTAATCTAATACAAAAATGCGTCTCAATTCATTTTGGTTTCGCTTTTATGCATGACTTAGAAAATAGACTGCAGGACTTGCTTGATGTTAAAAGAGTCATTAAGAGAGATAAAGTTCGGTACCTGATTATTGTTAAAGAGTTATTAAGAGCGACAAGACTCAAAAGCGATCCCCTCACGCTGACTGACTGACATCTGAAGCGCGTGCACACAGACGCGCGAGTGCGCGACCCGGATATATAGACATCTACACAAAATTACAGTTTTACAAATATCTGTTTTGATAAGAATTCACGCAGGTAGGCTCTATAATCTGTTATGTTTTAAGTAAATGTTTGGTTAACTGTTGGGTAAAACTATCTGATGTGTAACATTATATTAGATCACTTAGATTTTAAGCAGTCTGTCTCAATGTCAATCAAACAAAAGGAAAAAAAGTTGAACATACATTGATGATGTTTTTGCTTTGTGTGTGCTAAATCTATTAGTTTTACCAGTGATTTTAAGGTATTGATGTGGTAATATAATGTATGGATGTGGACATTTTTGTGGTAATTTGACTCTTTCAACTTCAAACACGTGTAGTTCTTTCATATTTTGTTATATTTCAACAAATCATGCATTGTTCTATGTTTTAATAGAGAATGTCAAAATATGAACAACTATTTTTTTTAAATTTGCTAATTCCGACTCAACTTGCCAGCACAGGTCACAAATGATGCAGCAGCAAACAAAAATGGAGAAAGAAAATTTTCTGAAAGGAAAATTCATATACAAAACAATGGCTGGTGATTCTGTTAAAATGTATACAGGCTGTTGTTAACATACATTTCCATAAAGCATCTATATATGTATATATGATTAGAATATTAAAAACCTGAAAAGTGTTAAATTAGGGTAAATTTAGAATGGATAAAAATATGCGATTAATTTGCGATTAATCGCAGTTAACTCATGAAATCATGCGATTAATCTAGATTAATTTTTTTAATCTATTGACTACTGTGCTTAAAAGCTGTGTTTCTTGATTTAATTATCGTTCAAATAGAATAGGACAGGCTTCGCAAAACATGATTTGGAGACCGTTTGTCTTTGACCCTGCGATTCTATGCAACAGGTTTGTGTGATTTCATTTCAAACGAATATGAAGTGAATGTTGTCATAACGTTTTTTTCTGTCTGGGTATGTTTTTGAACTTTTTTGTGTCTTACAGGTGACACGTTCAAGTTCATCAGGTTCAAGTCCAGGATGGGAGACCAGCACCATCTCACAAATAGTTTTGGATGTTCTGCTCTGTACCAGGTTATAAAGGACGATTTCTTGAAGGTAGGGTTATTACAAAATATAAAGATATATATAAAATCTACTACTTCATTTTAAAAAAAGAACACCCATAACATTGTGGACATCAGCAGTTGACTGTCTTTGATAAAAGTATTTTAGTAAAAAGTATTATTAGAAACAGGGATATAGTTCTGAAAAGCATAAGTAATTCTATTTTTATGTCTATACATACCTGTATACATTAATTTCATATTTTTATCTGAGCTTACACTATGTGTATATTAAAGTATTTTGTGTAGAAACATGAATTGTGGAACTAACACAACAATAAATATAAAATTAGTTTTAAACCTAATATTGTAATATTTGTTATTCTACATGTTGTTTAGTTTATCGTTATACTTATTTATATGGATTAAGTAAGAGGGGGTCTCATTTATAAAGCATGCGTACGCACAAAACAGGTCTGGAAACATGCGTACACCAGTTCCCACGCAAAGGTTGTGATCTATAAAAAAAAACTTAATGGGAGAATGGGCTTGCATGGTGGGATCTGAAGATAATTCATGTACGCACACTTGCAGAAAGGGAACATTGCTTTGTCTGTCTTAATAATTTTTGGCATATGCCTTTTTGGCTGTTGTGCATACGTAGACTTTTCGTAAGGATCCAACGCACAGTTTTATAAATGAGACCCAAGGTGTTTGACTCACAAAAGCATGGCTATCCAACTTTGTTCTGCATATAACTATGCAAATAAATCCATTGTAAACTGCAGTCTTGAATATATAATAATTTAATCAGTGACATTTGGTGTGTCCTATTGTTTTAGACACCATCAACGGAAGGAGAGTGCCATACAATAGCCATGGACTTCGAAAGGAAGTGGCAGTTATTGCTTTGGGGTACTTGCTACCACTCCAGCTGTAGCAGACTGCTGACCACGACATGGATGATGGGCAGTGGAAGATTCACGGGATGTGTGCTTTTCAACCGATGAAATACACCTCACATCGCAATTGTATGGCAACAGCAAAAGTTCTGCAATCTGATGCGGGACAACTTTGCCTCACCAGCGGGTAGTGTTTATTGGCAAGTTCATCACATTTTAAAAGGAACTGATGTAGAGTTATCCCTGCAAACAGCAGATTAAAGCCAGTTATTGTCAGTTTAGGACATTCGTTTTCTTGTGTGTTCTAAAGTCCTGTATTTGTAAAGAACACACATGTGGTTCACTTATTCATTGTTTTAAGTATTCTGTTTATTGTTGTGTTATTATTGAATACATTTTAATTGCATACAAATGAAAAGGTGCAGGAATGTAATAAAGGCAATCTGCATGTTGCAATTAAGTGCCTTATACTAACTTTATTTCTTGATCCACACTCATTATTCACAGAACATTAACAATGTTTCTATACTAGGGCGATTAAACATCAACATATCTGATCATGATAAAATTTATGGCGATTGTGATGATAAGCTCTGGGCATTTTTACTCAATGTGGATTAATCTAACAGCCAATCACACACAATTATATTATGATATTTATATATCACCCAGCCCTTAAAGGAGCTCTACACAGGGAGTTTTGTAATGTTTAATTGTGTTAATGTGGCGCACTGCATGTGTTCTAACAATGTATATTTTGTCTGTTCACATAATATACATTCTAATGTACTACATTGCACTAAAGCACTATTCATATTGCCTGTTTTTGTAAAATATGACTCAATGTGTTTAATACTTTTATACTTTGTAGCATTAAATGTATTACTTTCGATAGACCATTTATTTCATGAAACACCACTGGGAAATTCAATCTAAACCCTTTAACAAGTTTAATCACCTTATTGATAAATGTAATACATAGTAAAGTCAATAGTTTGTAAACAAAAAAACATCGGGACCGCACATGTCATGTATGATATATGCACATGGTAGGTTGTTCAGGTGACAACATTGATCCACTTTTGTCAGTCTCCTGGGCATTGAATATGATCACCATTATGCTTCTTTTGAGATGTGATGAAAGAACTGGGTCTTCAATATCCCTCAATTCCAAAGCCATGGTTCCCAAATGAAGTTGATTTATATAGTTGTTTGTGAGTCCACTTGTGCAACAGTAAAGTCTAAAATCAATAAAGAAATGGATTGTTTTCAGTTAATATTTACATTCACACTTTCATTTATTTTATTTGTTTATTCAAACTAAATATGAGAATTTATTCCTTGGTTTAAGCTCTTTCGACTGGTACAAAAGGCAGATTGTAATGTAGCTGAATATCCTTTAATACACAATATATAACAATAAACAGAATTACAGTAAAATAATTATACACTTTATAATGTTTTACAGACATATCCCAAAAATAGGATTACGATAATATTTATTTATATGGAAATATGACCAATTAATTTACATTTGACCCTATAACATTTAGATAATGTAATAATAACATTTGCTCACCTGGCTGATTTACAGCGTTTGCTATTTTTCTCCACCGTTTCTTTTTCTCAGCGCAGTTGTTGTACATATATGTGTAACGTCATACAGGCATTCATAATTGTGACATGCTACTCATCTTTTCGTGTGACCTCAACCCCTGGTCGGATTGGCTGTAGCTCGTGACATCACAGGAGGGCGAGTCGCGCGACAGCTCCAGATATCTAGCATGCTAGATATTATTCTGGTGTCGGCGACGCGTCTGCGAGGCGTCTGCGAGCGTCTTTGATGCGTTGTTGGCTCTTTCATACCAACAGATTCGCGAACGTCGATCGCCCGCTAATCCCCCGCGATTTGCACCCGATTACACCCCGACCTGTCTGCGAGCGAACGACTTGCAAATCGGGCTTAAATCTGGCTTAAAATCATGTAGTGTGAACTTAGCATTAGCAGAATCTTAGTATTTAAGAAAAATTATAAAATTTGGATTATAAAAATTGCAGTTTGTTTTTAATTTGCATTTCATTGGCCCTGCACTTGTACGCTGCACAATAAAGTTGAATCTAATTTAACCTAAAACAGGATATTTTACATAACAGATGTTAACCTAGAGTCCAAACACAGAATAACAACTGAATTTATTAAAAATAACCCAATTGAAAAGTTTACATAACCTTCATTTACTAACCAAGCAGATCTGGGGCACCAATGACTTCTATAGTGGTCATAATGGTGCCCCAGATCTGTTTGGTTACAAGCATTTTTCAAAATCTTAATTTGTGTTCAGCAGAACTAAGAAATCTATACAGGTTTATAACAACTTGAGAGTGAATAAATGATGACAGAATTTTTGGATGAACTGTCCCTTTAATACTGCGCTGCAAAAAATTACTTTCTAGCTTATTTCTAAAGTATTTTGTCTGTTTTTTAGTAGAAATATCGAAAAATTCTTACATTAGGATGTATTTTCTTAATGAGCAAAATGACCTAAGAAAATAAGTCAAAAAATATAAAATTTAAGTGATTTTGTGCATAAAACAAGCAAAAAAATCTGCCAATGGGGTAAGCAAAAAATCTTGAAAATTTTTCTTAAACACTAAATTCAAGAACAATTCAAGAAAAATTTGCTTACCACATTGGCATTTTTTTTTCTTTTTTTTGCTTGTTTTATGCACAAAATCACTTAAATTTTATATTTTTGGTGTAAAAACTAGATTTATTTTCTTGGGTCGTTTTGCTCATCAAGAAAAAGCATCTTAATTTAAGAATTTTTAGATATTTTTACTGAAAACAAGACAAAATACTAAGAAACTATTTTCTTAAAAATCATTTTTTTGCAGTGTGTTGTTGAGATTCATCTTTTCTAAAGACAAACTGGAAGACTCAAGCACAAACAATATTACAAAATAGCAAACATTCATGCTAAAGAAGTCAAAATGATACACATTTAAAGTCATAATGAAACAGAAGTAGACGTATATCTGAGTAAAACAGCATCTGAAATGAATAAAAAGGTAGGGCTGAACTTGAATTCGTCCAAAAAAAATTGGGTCCTATTGTTTCTATTTGCTAATCGTTGCAATGTTTTCCCGGGCTTTTCCCACCTGCCATACCCTGTGAACGGAAGTAAAGAAAGATCAATTTGAGAAGGGAAGAAGATTTGTGTTTTTGATTCAAGATATTGATTGTAAAATAATGAAGATCACAAATAAGATAATTTTCTTATTTCAATTTTATTGTGACTTTTATTGAGTCATTGGTGTGAAAACATTAAAACCGTGAGATCAAATGTTATTATTCTGTCTGTTAGCAAACATGTAGATATCTTTTTAAGGTTCTAATGGCCACAAGAACTTATAACAAAGTAAATGGGAGGGGGGGTGAAAGTTTTTGTGATTTATGGCTGTTATCTACACCACTGATCTGCAGAACATTTTTGGTTCCCCAAACAACACAAGCCCTCACACAGACGATGATTCCCAGCTGAAGCCGTGATGGAAAGAGGTGGAGTTTGTGTCTGTGTGTGTCTTTGTCTAAAGTTGTATGGCCCCCATCTGTCCAAAGACATGGGCGGAGACACTTTGAAAGTATGTGTGTGTGTTTGGTAAGATGGGCGGGGTCTATAGTGGGAGTTTCAGACTTCTGAATGAGGTCTGTAGTTTTCTTTCAGCTCTTAAACCCTCACAGCAGTGTGTGGTGGCTCACAGATGTTTACAAACACTGGATTATAACTTCAACACAGACGGATGAGGACGGAGAGACGTGGCAGCAGAAATGAAGTTTCATAGAGTTCGAGACACTCAGATTCTGAAGTAGGACTGTGCGGTATGAACAAAATATCAATGCATCTTATATCATTGTATGGGCAATTGCATTTCACAGCTATAAAGCTTGTTATTTTTGCTGATTTTTATATTAAATAATAATTCTGTGCTTATGCCTATTTTAAGTCATTCTAGTTAATACTTTATTATCATGTTAACACACATTTTCATATTAAACTAAATGTGTAAATAATGCAAAGTTTTGCTTATTCATAGTTGCACAAGTAAATCTACTACTACGGTAAGGCATCTCTACACATTTCTACTGATAAACGTCATCATATCGTCCAGCCCTAATGAAGCATCTCATGTTCATTGAGGGTCACTGCCTAAAAACATCCATAGACATAAAGACTGATGAAGAAACATGAAGAAGTGTTTTCTGTTGCGAGCGTGTCTTCTGCTGTCTCTGTTGTGTATCTACGTGGAGTTCAAAGACTTTTGGCTGAAGGTTTTTGGACCCCAAAAACGACCGTCGTACCTCACGCGTCACAAGAACGTTTCCAAGCCAACATCTGCTTTGAGAGATGCTGGATCGACGTGTTGTCCACCAGTGAAACATCTCAGAAAGGTGAGCTAATCGTTCTGGTTGTGTTTTTCCAAACACGTACAACATGACCTTTCTTTTGGCTGAATGGTTACATAATGAACCTTTAACGTCTGAAGAAGGTTTTTGTTTCATAAAAGGTTATTTGAAGTGAAAAGGTTTCTTTGGATTAGATGAAAGAAATGGTTCTTTGACTGAATGGTTCTTTGAGGAACCAAAAATAGTTCTTCTATGGCAGTGGTTCTGATACTTTTTGTCCATCCAGCCACCATCTCATGCCCTCCAAGGGTGGCCCGTCCTCCAGTTAAGAACCACTGTTCGATGACATCACTGTGAAAACCTTTTAAAGGGACACTCCACTTTTGAAAATATGCTCATTTTCAAGGTCCCCTAGAGTTAAACATTTGATTTTTACAGTTTTGGGATTCATTCAGCAAAAACATTCCAACTTTTCAGAAAGCGCGTTTACCACGCGGTTTTAGACGCGAAATGTGAACCTCCCCTAAAGGGACACTCCACTTTTTTTGAAAATATGCTCATTTTCCAGCTCCTCTAGAGTTAAACATTTGATTTTTACAGTTTTGGGATTCATTCAGCAAAAACATTCCAACTTTTCAGAAAGCGCGTTTACCACGCGGTTTTAGACGCGAAATGTGAACCTCCCCTAAAGGGACACTCCACTTTTTTTGAAAATATGCTCATTTTCCAGCTCCTCTAGAGTTAAACATTTGATTTTTACAGTTTTGGAATCAATTCAGTCGATCTCCGGGTCTGGCGGTACCACTTTTAGCATAGCTTAGCATAATCCATTGAACATGATTAGACCATTAGCATTGCTGCTAAAAAAAATAACCAAAGAGTTTACATTTTGCGTCTTTTGCGCGCTCAAGTTTGTTATTTCAAATGTAGGCGTGTGGTATGCACGCTCATAATGGAAATCACACTCGTTTTTCCAGGCGCGTCCGCACTGCATCGAGTTCCTAGCCATATCTGCCTAGAAAATCGCAACTTTTAATTTTCTGTTGGTCTTAGTACACAATGTATCTACAGAAGAGTGAAGTTTTAAATAGGAAAAGTATCGAAACTCTCCAGATTCAATGGATTGTGCTAAGCTATGCTAAAAGTGCTAGCGCTGACCCGAAGATCGGCTGAATGGATTCCAAAACGGTTAAAATCAAATGTTTAACTCTAGAGGAGCTGGAAAATGAGCATATTTTCAAAAAAAGTGGAGTGTCCCTTTAGGGGCGGTTCACATTTCGCGTCTAAAACCGTGCGGCAAACGTGGTTTCGGAATGTTTTTAACTCGCTGCAGTGCGTACGCGCCTGGAAAAAAAGAGCGTGTCTTCCATTATGAGCATGCATACCGCACGTCTACATTTGAAATAACGAACTTCAGTGCGCAAAAGACGTGAAATCTGAATCGCCCCTCAAGCTCCTTTTATTTTGAAGGAATGGTCTACTCATTTTCAATGTTGAAATATTTTGTTGCCTTGGCTGGGACTTGTTGATGCATCCCTCTGTCATCTGTGTGCGTGCGCGTGGGCGCTGGGGCGCGCTGTTACACTTCGATAGCATTTAGCTTAGCCCCATTCATTCAATGCTACCATTTAGAGATAAAGTTAGAAGTGACCAAACACATCAACGTTTTTCCTATTTAAGACGAGTAGTTATACGAGCAAGTTTGGTGGTACAAAATAAAACGCTTTTCTAAGCGGATTTAAAAGAGGAACTGTATTTTGTGGCGTGGTGGCACTTTTGGTAGTGCTTCGACTCGCCTGAAAAGTCCGCTCCCCTTCTCACTCTCATAATGGGAGAGGGAGGGTGTTACTGCGCCAAGTCGAAGTACTCACAAAAGTGCTATTACGCCATAAAATATAGTTCCTCTTTTAAATCCGCTTAGAAAAGCGCTACGTTTTATTTTGTACCACCAAACTTGCTCGTATAACTACTCGTCTTAAATAGGAAAAACGTTGATGTGTTTGGTCACTTCTGACTTTGTCTCTAAATGGTACCATTGAATGAATGGTGCTAAGCTAAATGCTATCGAAGTGTCGCAGCGCGCTCCAGCGCTTACGTGCACGCACACAGATGATAGAGGGATGTATCAACAATTCTTAGTTAAGGTAATAACATATTTTAATATTGAAAATGAGTGGACTATTCCTTTAAGCATGTGCCTTTACTCACCAAATCTAAATTAAATTCTAGTTGAAAGATAAAACAAACATTTTATTTCTTGCTAATTTTCTTATTTTTCTCGCATAAAGCTCTCCTTGGGACCCATACGACACAAAAATACATTTCTCTGGCCAAAAATATGTTTGAAATATATGCTAAAAACATTTTGTAGTAAATAAAGTTTAATTAAATATAAATTAGCAATTAAAATATTTCATTTTAACCTTCATACAAAATGTATTTCAAGGGCAACAAATACATTTCTAATTTTACAACCTGGCAAAAAAATTCATACTTATTTGTTTATGTATTTATTTATTTTTCAAATATATTTCAAAATATTGCCAAAAATACTGGTGAAAAATTTTTTTTTGTAAACATATTTCAAAATATACTTCAGCACATGCACTGTAAAAAGTTGAATCAACTTAAAAATTACTTCAATTGGTAACACCTAAAAAAGGTAAGTTATTTCAACTTAATTTTTTAAGTTAAAGTGTTTTTCACTCAAACATTTAACCAACTGAAGTAATTAAGTTGATCCAACTCTTTACAGTATTTTTGTGTATTTTGAAATATATTCAAAATTATATCTGAACATATATACAGTATTTTTTGCTGTATGGGGATACAGAAGATATGAACAATCGTTTCTGTTCTCTCCTTTCCTTCAGTCGGATTTCCTGTAAATGCCGCAGACTGTGTGTCAAAAAGTCTCTCGAACAAAAGCGCATTCAAACTCTTCTGCTCTTCGGTTCACACTAGATGTGGATCATGACCTTTGACTCGCATGCTAATGAAAATATTCAAGCACTTCTCACAGACAGACCCACACATGCACGACACACAAATTCACACAAGATGACGAAAAGCAGAAGATTATCTGATGTGGAGATACAGCGTGACCGTGACATTACACACTTAGCTCTGCTTCGGTGGGCTGGAAAATGGAGCAAGGTTTTGAATGGGCCGTGTGTTTTAAGAGATGGGTGTCATCTTAAAACAGGTTAAAGCAGGACGTACAGGCGACAGGTCAACTATTATATTTTGGATTAAATTTCTTTCAGGTGAGGGCACAGATTTAAGCCAACACAAGCTTGAATGTACAAACAAGAAGATTATGGGAATAAAACAAAAGCTGATGTTTGCATCAACTGATCACTTTAGTATGTCCAGTCAACATTGCATTACATGCAAATTTATATTGAATCAGCATGCATCACTACTTTTGAACTGGAGAAAGATGTCTTCCAGATGTCCCCTTCATTATGGTGTGGCGTCTTGAATGTTATTGCAACTTGCATGCAGCAGAGAAAGACTTCAACCTCTTTTGCATCTTCATGTTCAACACATTCACATTCAGAAAGAGTAAGACTGGTTTCCAGGCAACTGCTGTTATATTTTCAGATATATTTGGGTCAATGATATTCTCCCACGTTCCAGGCAATTCCCACTTCTCCTCTCATATCCCATAAATGTTCCAGTTGGCGTGTTTGATATCATAAGTATCACTTTTAATTCAAAAATCAAAGTTTTGAAAGGAAGCAGTCGGTGACTCACAGGCGCGAGCCGTCGGCGTGTTCGAAGAGGATGTGGAAAATGTATTGAAACCGGCTGTGCAAACAGAGCTGAAGACTCAGCAGCCAATCGCCACATGTGCAGGAATAACATGACAGTCACCGTCATTTGGCCAAGATGTCGTCCTGGATCAGCATCTTTTCTACAACTAAACTACCCCTCAGATAAAAGGGAAGCGATAGGTTGATAATGTGGTCCCTCGATGTTCCTGTAGCTTTGCAACGCCAAAGGTCATGGGTTCGATCCCAAAGGAACCCATACACAAATAAAGCTGCTTTAAGGGTTCTTCACTTTTATACCTTCAAATCTGAAGAAGCACATTTTTTAACAAAAACCCTTAAAAGCCATTAAGCCAAAAATGTCCCCTTTTTTCACACCATATAGCACCTTTATTTTGAAGAGTGCATGCATTTTGACAAATCTGGTTAAAAGCATTCGTTAAATGCATAAATCCTAAAACCCAGCCCTATTTCCTAATTCTGAAGACTCATTGGTTGAAATAAATGTCTTGCATTGCTTATACTGTAAGTCATTAGCTGAGATATATTTTTGCATATAACTGGAAATCCACCATTAAAGCAGGTCTGGCACGCTTTGCAATGTGAACTGCACTACACATCTGAAGTGAATTAAACTCAAAGCACATTTAAATGACCCATTTTCTATTGCACACCATACAACAGATGCTGTACAATTTGACTTAGCAAACATAAAAACTAGAGATGCATCGTCCAATAATCGGCACAGATAAAAGCAATCAGCAAATGTAACTAGTTAAATGTTCAATATTATTGATCGTTATATAAATGAATAGCATTCAGAAAATATAATGCTAGGAGATCAAACTATCGGTAGCTGCAGATATCAGTTGGCTCGGTATCGGTGGAAACATTTTCATATCGGTGCATCTCTAATAAAAACACATGACATCAAGGACAGAGTATTGAAACACTTGAACAGATCTACATTTACACAACATTATATCAATGGTTATCAGTCTCACTAAACTGAAACATTTAGAAATAATAAATGAAAAGTTAATATGGACGAGAGACAGAAGAAGAGAAAAGCATGCAATAAAACGTGGGGAGAGAGAGAGGATCAGCTCATGAGAGAATGTTTGTGTATCTCATGTGTATGTTTGACATTTATAAGAGCAAGAATAAACTGAGATCTATAAAAAGCTCAGCGTTGGGCTCTGGAATCCTGTAACCATAATAGTAAAAGAAGCTGAATGAGGCCATACCGAGAATAATTTACATCTCTGCTGTCTCTGAGGAAATCTGACACAAAGAATCTGACCAATGCTGTCCATACAAAACTACAACCATGACACGATGACTGTATGTCTTCACCGCCCAAAATCTAGTATTTTTGACTTTATTTAATCCTCCACCAAGTGTGATCTCTTACCGCACATCTCTTCTCAACACACCACATGATTGGAGAATCCATCCTGTCTGTAGCACAAGCTGAACATGTGACATGTCAAAGGTTAATCCTTATACTGAAGAGCAAGAATCACAAACATTCTGTATGTTTAACTATGATAATATAAGACAGCTGGTCAAGTGATCAGCATTGGGTTTGCTTGTGGAGATACCCATAAAACAAAAAAATACCCAGGTGGTACTGATAACCAAACATTGTATGTTGTGATGGTTTCATCTTCATGTTTGGTGTCATTTTAAAGGTCATGGTGCTATGGTACAAAAGGTCTCATTTCTGTCATTGTAAGAGTAAGTGTATAGCATAATCTGGACTCGTGCTAGAGGTGTGTCCTCCTGAGGAGATCTAGATCACAGATGGTTAACAATCCCATTTGGTGCCGGACTGGAGAAACCTCATCTAAAGGCTAAATAGTATAAACTTAAATTAGAACGGAGTAGCCTCGGTTTAAGCTTAGAGTAATGTATTAACATTATTACATTTATATCTATAACCTGACTTGATTAAAGAGCACCTATGGTTCAATTCACAATTTTACATTATCTTTGTTACATGTTAAAGGGACACTCCACTTTTTTTGAAATCCATTCAGCTGATCTCTGGGTCCAGGGGCGGAGTGGGACCAAAAAAATCTACCGGGAAATTTTGTATACCATTGGCCCTCCGTGGTGAAAAAAAAAAAGGTCTTGTATTTGTAGTAAAACTAGGGTAATCTGCAAAAAAACAAAAAAACATTTTCATAATAATAAAAAAATCATTAAATCATGGATAATTATCCTAAATGAGTAACTATACAAAATGATACCTGTTTGAAAGACGGAGATGCGCACCTGTCAATCAGCTATTACATAACAGAGCGAGGCCAGAGATGAACGTGCTCATAAACGGGAGTAATATGGAATACTTTCTTTACATCTTTAAAAAACTGTACGAATTTTTCCTTTAAATATAATTTTTGTTACATAAAGTTTTGAGAGATAATGTTTTTTCCACGGTTATTGCTTATTTATTTTAACGTGTTTGGCGCATTTACCTCAGAGTTTATTTCATTTATTTTGCTGTTTTTCCAGTAATAATAATACAATTTACATGCCAATCCTACTTCCTTGTCTTTTTATTCATTTCATTATGCTGTTATATTAAGTTATGTGGATATTTATTGCCATATAAGACATTCATTGCCGTTATATACTCTCGACTAATATTCAAATCATATGCGGAATAATGTGTGTATCTTTGAATAACTGTAATTAATCCTTAAAAATTATTTTTGTCAAAGTTTTGAGAAATAATAATGTTGTGAGGATATATATTGCCATATTGCAGTTGAATGCTCTCGTTTATAATATAAAATCACATAGTAGGAAATATATAATGTGATACTGCAAAGTTACCCTTCTTATTTTTATTTATTATATAGCCATATGGAGACAAACCTTTGCAAATGTGCTGATTTGATCCATTCATGTACTGACCACCAAGCTAGAGATTTTTAACAACCTTAATCCACACTTTCTATCAAATAGTCTATCTGCTTGATGGATCAATCCGACCGCATGTGTACTCCAATAAACAGGCATTCGGCGGCGCGGCTTTTTACATCAAAGGCCGACAGGCTATGCCATTTGGGGAGAGCCGTTCAATGATCCCCCTATATTTTTAAAAATCCTTAACATGGTTGGACCTGCCGAACAGGTTGAGCACTTTTATGTTGAGCAAAGAGGCTGCACAGTTTGACCAGTGGGAAACGGCCGCACATCAGGCCGCCAGACGGGGTTGCTATATAACTCGCAATGTATATTAATCAGACCGACCCTTGCAGCCTCAAAACACTACCGGCCCACCGGGAAATGTCCCGACTCTCCCGATGGCCACTCCGCCACTGTCCGGGTCTGGCGCTAGCACTTTTAGCATAGCTTAGCACAATCCATTGAATCTGATTAGACCAGCAGCATTGCGCTAAATAATAATCAAAGAGTTTGGATATTTTTCCTGTTTTAGGCTTGACTCTTCTGTGGTTGCATCGTCTACTAGGACCGACGGAAAATTAAAAGTTGTGATTTTGTAGGCAGATATGTCTAGGACTATACTCTCATTCTGGCGTAATAATCAAGGACTTTGCTGCCGTAACACGGCTGCAGCGGACGTAGTGATAGTATGCACTACCCTGCTATTGCAAGATACTAAGGGGACTGTTTTCAGATGCTGCGTAATATTATTGTCCGTGCTGCAGCCATGTTAATCGCAACTTTTCATTTTCTGTTGGCCTTAGTACATGATGTAACTACAGAAGAGTCACATTTTTAAATAGGAAAAATATCAAAACTTTTTTTTTAGCACGATGCTAACGGTCTAATCAGATTCAATGGACTGTGCTAAGCAATGCTAAAAGTGGTACCGCCAGACCCGGAGATCGACTGAATGGATTCCGGAGCGTAAAACTCTGGGAAATTAATTTAAATTTCAAAAAAGTGGAGTGTCTCTTTAACGATATGCAAAAGGTACAAACCCCAAAGTAAACAATGACGCGAGTTATCGTCTCCAATGTAAATCTCTTTTCTTGGACTACAACAAACACGCAGATTGTAGGCAACAGTTTACTTCCTGGGATTGGTGATGTAGACAAGACCGACATTGTGACTGAATCTTTCAAACAGGGTAAGGAGCGTCACATTTCTGGCTGACGTCAGAGGTATTCAGGCCAATTACAACGTACAGATTAGCTGGCCAATCAGGGACACGGCGCTTTTCGATGAGTTTTGTGCGTTTCAGGAAGAGAGGGATATCTGGAGCTACTAAAATGCACGATATGTGGAAAATAATGTGTTTTTTACCAGAAACCACGCAAACACATTGTATTATACCAAATACACAAAATAACTTTTTTTTTAGCAATGAAATAGGTGCACTTTAAAGTCAGATTAAGATTATAAACCGAGACAAATCTGTCAAAAGTGCAGAGAAAAGACACAACACGCTGATACCTTTGCGCACACCATTGGATACCATTGTTGGGCCGATGGGTGGCTCTTTACAATAATTATAAAGTTTATAGTCACTGTGATCCACTATAAACTTAATGTTTGCATTACAACACCTTACTCTTTTAAAACTTCCTACATGTTTGTGCAGATTCATCGATGGAAAATTAAACTTGAACCATGGGCCACCGTAAAACACAGCCTGGAGGAAGAAGCAAACAGATTCCTCACATATATCTCTACACCAAAGGTAATATATCACACAAAACATGTCTGTTATAATATGATATAATATAAGGTACAAGATGTCTAATTGACACTTCTTCTGAAAGCTTTTTCTCTCCTTCTTTCAATAAACACATTTTTTATATCTTTGTATTACACTTTTTATATTACTGCCTCCCAAAAACGAATTGCTTTATTTATGACTTTGGGTTAATGCATCTGCTAAATGCCTACATGTAAATTTAAAAACTATACTTGAATTGACCCAATCCTAAGCTAAACCTAAACTTACTTTTGACTAAGATTGAAAGAAATGTCTTGGTTTGTGTGTGTTTAGGTGTCCTGTGAGAGACCTGAGTCTGGCCTGTCCATGTTTGACAGAGAGGATAATGAGTCCTGGGTTCTGTGTTTGGACCGCAGATACAGTCTGACTCAGCGCATTGTCTCTAAACAGTGCAGGGTTTACTCGCTCAGGTGTGTGACACGCACAAAAAAAACACATTTTTACACATAAACTTTCTCATGCGGTCAGGTGCATGCACACACACAACTCTCTCTCCTGTTATCCATCACGACACAGTAAGAAGGTCGTGTCAGCATGTGTGCCATATATCATCTCCACTTCTTGGATCAGCAGATTTTACTGCTCATTATCATCTTGTATGTGTGTGTGTGTGTGTGTGTGTGTGTACTGTAACTTACTGTAACTGCAAGCGTGTCTATGATGGAAGCCAGCAAAGATGATCTGCATTATAATCATGAAGCTATCGGCTGCGACTGCGTGTGACCTGAAGGCAAAATGAGCAGCTGTTAAGATAAACATCTCTAACACTTCCTCAACAACTCAAACTACATTAACATACATGAATACATCAAAATGAATTCATACATACATTAATACCTTCATGTGTTTTGTCATGTTTTAGCCTTTCTGACAGTCTCTATGGGGCGGTTTCCCGGACAGGGATTAAACTAGTCCTAGATTAAAATAAATTTAAGAGCTGTCCAAATTGATAACAACTTGCACTGACATCTTAAAATACATCAGTGCCCATTGTTTTCCCTGCTGAAAAAACCAGCAACAAACCAGCATGGGAATTATGCTGGTCTATGCTGGTTTAGCTGGTGGTAACCAGCATACCAGCACCAAAACACAACATATGCTGGCCTTGCTGGTATGCTGGTTTGTTCAGCAGGGTTGCCTCAAAATGCACACAAGTAATGTTTTTAGTAAGGCATGTTTGTTAAAACGAGTTATATTTCCTTATTAAACTAAGGTCTAGTCTTGGCTTAAGCTAATCCCTGTCCAGGAAACCACCCTGAAATGTTTGTGCCTCAGATTTAACACTTTGGTGTTCTAATGCAGTTTGAATTGTAGGCCACTGTTGTGATCCACATTATGAAGTCACCCCAAAATACATTTCTAGATGACCCACCAGCAAAACCATCTTTGCCATGACCAGCTAAAACCAGTTAAGACCAGCCAACCACCTTAGACGAGTTGGTTTTAGCTGGTGGGTCAGGTGGTCTTGCAGCCTGGTCAAGCTACTGTAATCAGCTTGACCAGCTAGAAAAGTGCCCAAAACCCCACTAAAATCACCGTGATAAATTAACTAAAACCAGCGTACTGCAATTTTATGTTTCAAACAGAGATGGCGATAGAGAGGCAAAAGTTACAAATTGCACCTTTAAAGGAGTAGTTCACTATAAAACAAAAATGTCATGATAATTTACTCACCCCCATGTCATCCAAGATGTTCATGTCTTTCTTTCCTCAGTTGAAAAGAAATTATGTTTTTTAGAGAAAACAGGATACAGGATTTTTCTCCATATAGTCAGGGTTCCCACGGGTCCTTGACATCCTTGAAAGTTTGTGAATCTGGGGAAAAAAATTCAAGGCCCTGGGAAGTTTTTGAAAATATATATACATAGATACAGGTCATTGAAAGTGCTTGAATCTATTTTATGCAAGAAAAAAATCCATATTATTCTCTGTGTAGTGTAGGATAATATCATAAAAATTCTAGACTTTTAAGCACACATGCTAAACTGTTCACTTTAAATGCTTATATCTTCTGTATGTGAATGTTGATTCATACTAAAATGCTTTTTTGCATAGTTGTGTTTGACACATGAAAGGTCTCGGGTTACGTATGTAACTGTTGTTCCCTGTGAAAGGAACGAGACGCTGCGTCTCTCTTGCCATACTTCCTGCGTCCCTGTAACGCCGTCTTTGGCAATATTTCAGATAGCGATATACTTCCTGGCTCCCGCGTCACCCTGTCTTTGTTGTAAAGCCTCACCATTGGTTGAATTTTATATACACATTCAGATGCTCTTACCCCTGGAGGCGTCCCCAAAGTGTCACCGCAGTGACGCAGCGCGAGTTCCTTCGAAAGGGAACTGTAACAATGTATCTTAAAAGGTAACACGATGTAACCTTGATTCTCACTTGAAATGTGTCCCCACATTTAGTCCTTGAATTTGAGGGCATTGGACCTGGAAAGTCCTTGAAGGTCCTTGAATTTGAAGTTAACTAAGGTGTGGGAACCCTGTGTAGTGCACTTTAATTTCTACACGATCCCAGACAATGAATAAGGAAGAGTCTTATCTAGTCAAAGGTTAATTCATTATATGAAATAAATATATATAACCGCAAACTTTGCACTGGGGTTGCGTTTACGAGACCTGACAGCATGACGTAAACAAAAAGCTACACAAATGCGATCGGAGCGGTAAGACTGAAATGGATTTCCGGAAATGTGATTTGAAATCACCTTTGGATGTAGCCTGAAACAGATTCGAATAAACGGTTTGGCCATTAACACGCTCTAAATGTGATTGGATTCTGATTGGATATGCACCAAAATAGGATATGGACTGACAGTGTGAACAGCAGTGACAACATAAACAAGTGGCTTTCGTGGTCTTCACGTAACTTCCGGTAAACTCCGCGAAGAACAAATAACAACAAAGTCCTTTTAAGTTGTTTATTTATATAACAAGCAAAATAAACAACATTTAGATTACATACACTGTCAAAAATAAAGGTACGAAGCTGTCACTGTTGCAGTACCCTTTTAAAAAGGTCCTAATATGTACCATTTAGGTACAAATATGTACCTTTAAAGGTACATTTTGGCAGTTCAAAGTACTAATATGCACTCTTTGGGTACAAAGGTGTACCTTTTTGAAAGGGTACTGTCCCAGTGACAACTTTTGTACCTTTATTTCTGAGAGTGTAGGAACCCAAAACATTTGGTATTTTCGACAAGGTATTTGTTTAATAGTTTAATTTCAGCAACTAGTCAGACCATTAAACAAACAGATATAAGTAGTGTTGTTGGAAATGTCATGCTTGGTGTACGTCATCCGACATTGTTGTTTTAGCTTTTATTTATTTTATTAAAGGCTGTTTGGTGCTTGACTTGTAAACACTGGATCTGTACTTCCACCTTGAACAACCTTCAACCATTATACCCCATATGGAGAATATATATGGAGAAAATCCTTAAAAACCTTCATTTTTTTGCACGAGGGAAGAAAGACATGAACGTGACGTGGGGGTGAGTAAATTATCATGAAATATTTGTTTTAAAGTGAACTATTCCTTTAAGTTTCTTTCTGCAGTCTTAAAGAGACAGTACCACTGTTATCAGTCACCCTACAGCAAAATAACTTTTCAGAAAAAAATAATACATGAATCGGATCCATATGTGGCCCTGACGGTTTAAAGTCACAGATTTTCCAGTGTGTTTGTGATAATATGTAATACGTTCAGCAGGTTACAGGAGGGTCAGAACTGATACTGTATGTTTGCATATGATTGCTTACAGACAACATTTTCTGGATTTCTTTTCTTCTTCGCTCAGTTGGTTTCAAATGACCACACTTTAAAATTATTGTCAAATGTTACGGCGTGGTGCTTGTGTTTAGCTTTATGTAAGCACATCAGCACAAAAGGAACGGATTATGTAAGAATCTTCTTCTATTAGATAATTTACATTGGCATATGGCATCAGATTTCACAAAAATGTTGGAGGATGTTTGAAAAGATTACAGTAAACAAATCTAAATGAATCATTAATGAGTGTTAGTGAGACAAGCGCTGCTCTCTCCATCTTCTCTGCAAAAAGACGTCCAGACCGACCATTAAATCACAACGCAACAGAGCTGTGGAGCAAAACATCTTTTATTAAACACACTTGAGTCCTCCAGCGTTGTACGGCGTTTGGCTCAGTTTTTGTCCTTGAGGTGGAATTGATTCAAGATCTTATTTCTATTGCAGAAAAGCTTTTCATTTACGCTCTGCTTTTTTAAAAATCAGATTGGATGAAGTGCTTTAAAGCTGTCGTAAAATAGTTAAATAAATTCAATATTCATTTGGCCATTGCAAAACAGTACACAGTTAGGCCAACTCTTAATGACATATAGGAGAGCCATTTCTTTCATACTTTATTTATTATGTATGAAAGAAAGATTCTTTAGATTTGTATGGGATGATTTGGCCCAAAATGTTTGTTCTAAAGCATTGCGAAGCACCTTTATACACTTTATTCAGCCTGCCGCAAGTTATGATCTATACAAACTGGAGATGAAGACTTAGTTGTTGTCATAAAATATTGTATTGTTGCACTATATTAATGTTTTAAAGAAAAGTACACTCTAGAAACAAACGATCTCACAAGAATTTCGTACATATTTTGCAGGTTGGCTTATTCGTATTAATTCATACGACCACATTCGTAAGTTTTGGTACGATTTGCCATGACCCCTGTGACGTTGGGGTTAGGGGCGGGGTTCGGTTTTGTTGTTGTTTTTTTTCATGAGAATCATGAATTAATACGAATTAGCCAACTTGTAAAATATGTACGATTTCACGTGAGATCAGGTTGAAAAAGCAATACAAGTGGTTCACTGGCTCGTAATCATAGGGGAACCATTATAAGTGCTATAAACACCTGTATTATCCGTGTAGAACCACATTGTGTTATGTAGAACCATATGTGGGGCTATAGTGGTGCTATATAACCCCCAGATGCTGCGAGGTGCTGTAGCACTGAAAATGGTTCCCCTATGATTACGAGCTTTTAGTGCTATTTAGTGTACCCATACGACAAAAAAAAAAAAACAATTCTCTGGCCAAAAATATATTTTAAATATATGCTAAATACATTTTGTAGAACGTAATCCTCAATTGATATATTTATTTAATTTGGAAATATATTTAGTTTTATCTTTCATATATCAACATGTATTTCAAGGGCAAGCAAATACATTTCTAATTTGACATCCCATAGGCAAAAATATTTTTTTGCCTAAATATATTTTAACTCATTCACCGCCATTGACGAGTTATCTCGTCATTTGAGTTCATATTTAACTAATAAATATGCCTTTCTGAACGAATTTCAAAGTGAAAGTGTAATCCACCAGATGGCGCTAAACCGAATTTATCAAAAACGGAAGTTAAAAAAGATTTAATTATTTATTTTAACTGCCTTTATGTTTGATAGTCATTCTGAGTCTGATCTCTAACATAAATTTCTTTACAAAAAACGCATTTTTTAAGCTTTTTGCTCAAAATGTATTTTTGAAGAGAAATATCCATATTTCAGTGGTTAAATTAAGTCGAAAAAGTTAATATATAAAGAAACGTTTTTTCCCCATTTTGTTTGTTTGTTTATTGTTTGTTTGAAAGCAGAGGGTGTGTTCTTTAATTTGATATAATTTGTAAGTTTATATATTTATAGAAAATAATTTTTCCTGCAAGTAATTTTGTGAAAATTTTGCTAAAATCACAAAAATGCACGTGGGCAACTTTTCTCAAAAAGGCTGGCGGTTAATGAGTTAAATATATGCTAAATACAAAGTATTAAAAAGTGTATTTTTAAAGTTGAAAATATATTTAATTGATCCTTTATCAAAATGTTATGTTTACAGGTTCGTAACACAAAGCTTTTCTTCCGATGCAAATATATTTCCTTGAATTGAAATATATAGAGGGCTAAATATATATATATATATATATAATTTTTTAATGCTTTAAAATGCATTTACTTTTAAACATAAACATATTCCAAAATATATTTCAGAAAATATATTTATTTGCTGTATGGTATAACATGCTTACAACATGAGAAATGACCAATTAGCCAACAGGCTAATATCCAAAACATCATACGTCATCATATCTCATTTTAAAAACCCATGATTTTTGAGGTTCTTTGTCCTCTGAAAATTTGTAAAATGATGTATTTTCTGGCTAAATGACTGATACAAAACAATAGGTTAAAGGGACAGTAAGTAGGGTTTTAAGTGTTTTATTAATCAAAATCAATGTCTTTATTCATAAATATGTCCTCGTTGGTGTCAAATGGCCTCTGCCAGTGATCTGACTTTTCTTTGTAAGCTTAGAATTTCTTCTCTTAACTTACATTGAACGGGTAAGTCCAAGGAGGCTTCCATACCGTTCTGCCGTATTGATAAACTATAATAGCAGAGAGGGACAAAAAGCACTAGCCTACCAACGCATTCCCACAACGCGTTTTCATTCAGAACACGTGAACTAGCTGAAACAGACAAGGAGATCAGTGAGTACATATCGGCCGTAGTTGCAACACGCATTTGGAAAGTCGAGGCGCGAGAGAGCACTATTCCTTTGAATGCAAAATACAATTTCACCACTAGAGGGGGTAAAATCCTACTTATTGTCCCTTTAAAGCATCCATCCCTCACAGCCTCGGTTTGAAATCAACATGGCAGCCGACTAAATAAGGCATATTTTTAAGATGGTCATGCCAAACATTAAACTTGTGCATAACTAACCATTTAAATAAGACACTCAAATCACACTGCTTCAGGAGAGCATTGACATCACTGAACATTTAGACTTACGGTATCAGATGATCAAATTCCAGGAGCTGAGACACACCTAGAGATGAAAACAACCACCCAGAACATCAGCGCAGCTGCATTGCAACATGCTATATAACCACTGTTAAACCACATTATGGCATCTCTCCAAGCAACTTGGCTTCAGTTTTGCACATATAAACACCATTCAGATCATTCTGAGAAGTGAAGCATCTGTCTCATGTACTATGCATTCCTAATCTTGTTTCTTCTTCTGTTCGTCCGTAGACTGGGATCAGAAGATGACCGACTGGAGCGGACTTTAGCCGGTTCAGGGTGTGAGGTTCACTGTTTTGATCCCAGTATCAGAGGAGCTCACCTGCAGGATTCAAACATGTGGCTCCACAAACTCTCTGTAGACTGGCGTGATCCAAACCCAGCGGTACCGCCACAGAGACAACACAGCAGTACCAAGAAACTCGCCACCATCCTCAATGACTTCGGCCATAGACGGGTAAGGCTGAGAATAGCAAAATAAATACAATGCACTCTTACTCAGTCAATATTAAATAGATGAAGGTTACTGTATATTTTCACAAAATGTTCCTTAGATTATGTAGGATGGTTTTATGTAGAAAACAGTAAATCAAAGACTTTAGTTGGGCTTTCATGTGCAGGTTTATGTCTATATTATGTGTTTATAACCCCTTAGGTGGCACAAATACCCTTTGAGTGGAGGGGTGAAAATTTGATGTACATCTTCAAATTAATATAACTCTGCCATTTTTGGTGGTCTTGTTTTAAAGAAGACACTTTGGGTTTTCGCAAAAGTGTCAGTAGTTGAAAATATTAAATAAATAAATTGTTATAGCAGTTTACATTTATTTTAATAAATAAAAATAATTCCATAACATATTAAGTTTATAAATAAAATTATAAAAATGTTAATGTTGTTTCACAAAAGTAATAATGCAAACATGAAGCCATAAGTCTCAAGTAGTTCTGATCCAAATTTCAAGTTAAAATCACTAAAAATGAGGTTTGTGTCACACTTTGTGATTTTACCAACAACGGCCACTAGATGTCCATGCAGTGGCCTAGCAAGTCAGTCCCGGGCCCATATGCAAAAAAAATTTACGGGCCCCCTTGCCCATTGGCACTGTTAACTGTGGCGCGCAGGTCTGTTAACAACATATACTTTAAATAAGGTAGTCAAATATTTTACTTTAAAGGGTAGATTTAAATAAAGAAAAACTAAATGTTTTGGGTAGTTTTTGACTCGTGACTAACTTCTCCACCTTCTCTTTTCTCTTTAAGGCCCCACTTTTATGTTTAAATTTGTCCATCCTTAATGTTCATGTAGATAGCCGCTATAGTAACCTCTCACACTGTGTTTTCCAACAATATATAGTTTGTTGTGATATACATAAAATTGATATGGAAAATATAAGTAAACTTAGGTGTCCCGCTCACGGGACAGCGCTACCCTTAAGATATTTTACAGGTTTACATCACTTAAATGTGCACTTGTGTGCAGAATGACTACCTTATGGAACTGATTAAGGGCCTGCAGTTGCCAAACTACAACTCAAGCAACAAACCTCGAATTACTTCGTAACTTGAACTGTATCCAAAAAACTTTGTGCTCTTTTCACCTGAGCAACACTTTAGTTTAACGGTTTTAATTCAAGTTGTGTTTTCTGAACAAAAGACCAAACATTGATGCTAAAGATGAACAATAATGAGTTGATCTTAAGACAAGAAACCATTTCTCTTTCTCTGCCAGGCGAAAGTAATCCAAGTCCTTCAAATTCATGTGCATTAACTCACTGTACAAGTATTCACAGGTTTATCACTCTTCAAACGTCTCTACAGTTATTAAATCTACATATATTATAATGTTGCATAATTGAAAAGCCTGAGACATACAGCACCTTTCCAGTGAAGTTAAAAAAACTTCTGTATGTTCATCTTATTTCAACTTTAAGTTTCAGCAGGCTACAGCTAAATTGAATTAAAGTAGTTTATTTTTTATTTTTATACCATGGGGCTGTTGAATGCTTTATTTTGATTGGTTGAGAAATGTTCGACGGGTGTGCATTATTTTTTAAAAATCACATGATCTGTCAAATGTTTTAAAATAATCACCAGAGCAATGTCTGTGGTAAGCAGAATAATTGACTCTGGTCTTTTGAATTATTTGAAATTATACCACGGGTATGTTGAATGCTGTATTCTGATTGGCTGAGAAATGTTCCGTGGGTATGCATTAATTTCTGATAACCGCACACCTAACTTGTCAAATGTCTTAAAAATAGATACCAGAGCAATGTTTGTGGTAACCGTGGTATAAGAGGAATAATTGACTATATTATTTGAAAGTAATGCACACCCGTGGTGTAACCTTGGGTGTGCATTATTTTCTTATTATTCAATGGCCCGTCGTCAATTATTCCTTACATAATGCACACCCATGGCATTACCACCTTGGGTGTGCATTATTTTTAATAATTTAACGTCCCGTCGTCAATTATTCCTTACTTCTACCACAGGGCTATTGAATGCCTCATTCTGGTTGACAAACGTTCTAAGGGGGTGCATTATTTTTAAGTAAACGCACACCTATAAAGTAGTTCCAGGTCTGTTGACTGCATTACAGTTCCACATTCATACATTTTACTAAAAAAATATTTTTTACTACTTTCAACAAATAAAGCATAAACATATTCAATTGAAAATAATTAATGAAATGATTAAAAAGAAATAATAATAATACAATATATAAACACTGATGCTTGCTTGTTCAGTTTTGTTATACATAATATTGATAGGTCAACTTGTTTACATTGTTCTCGAGACTTTTGTTTTGGGTTCTCACCGACCGGGTCACATTAAGTATGTCATTGACTAAAAACTAAGGGTGGGTTTTCAGGACAGGGATAGTTTAAAGGGGACATATCATTTAAATCTGACTTTTTCCATGTTTAAGTGCTATAATTGGGTCCCCAGTGCTTCTATCAACCTAGAAAATGTCAAAAAGATCAACACAGTAACTTAGTTTTGGTTTGGTAAACCATTCTTCCCTTACGAAAATTAACCATGGTTTTATTGTGGTAAAAGTGTAGTAACCATGGTTTTTTGGTGTACTATTGTATTGATTACAATCCGCAAAACCATGGTTTTACAACACTGACTATGGTTTTTGAAAATCATGGTTGTCAAAACCATGGTTATTTTGTGGTTACTATGATTATACTACAGTAACCATGTTTTTTTGGTTTTAATTCTTGTAAGGGTCTGCAAGCATGTGAAAAAGTAGTCATTAAAATATGTCTCCTCTTGTGATGCCAGAAGGTGATAATACCGCCAATCTAATCTGCACTATCCAACCACGGCAAGGCCATTTAGTGCAGAGATCAGCTCATTTGAATTTAAAGGGAAACACCCAAAATTGCTAATTTTTGATCATACCTACAAAGTGACAATTTTAACATGTTATAATAAATTATTTCTATGATATTTTGAGCTAGAACTTCATATAAATACTCTGGGGGCACCTAAGTTTTATTTGACATCTTATAAAAGTCTTCTGAAATGTCCCCTTTAACCCCTTCAGACCTGTTTTTTCAGTTGTTTAATCAATGTGCCTTATTTTGATTGGTTCCTCAGCATTTTTTCCACAAAACGTGATGTCCATTCCAGTGGACGCAGGGTCTGAAGGTGTTAAACCAGGACTAGGCCTAAGTTTAATTAGAAAATATAACTAGTTTTAACAAACATGCCACACTAAAAACATTACTGGCATGCATTTTGAGACTAAACAAAGAGCACTGATGTATTTTAAAATATGATCGGTGCAAGTTGTTTTCAGTTTGGACAGCTTTTAATCCCTGGACAGGGCTTAAGATAGTCCCAGACTATAATGCTTGTTTGAGCAGTCTTAACTAAAAACATCTTATACTGATATATTTTTGTAAAAACTACTTAAACTTCCTAAATATAACTAAGGTCTAATTCTGGATTAATCTAAACCGTGTCCGGGAACCCCCCCAAATGATGATTAAGATGAATGTAACAAACGTAACAGTAAACAATGATAGATTTAACTGGGAAACATTACCATCGAGTGATCTTTAGCCATTATGTCCCAGTCAGAAATCTCCTTGGGTGTTTGTGGATTTCAAAGGTTCACTGCAAACTTCATTCTGATATGGAGGACACCATCACATCAACTCCTGCTGGATTAAATCAAGTCCTGGCCTACATTTTTCCTTGAATATTTACGGAAAAGCATTTAGTTCTGGAAGTAAAAATGGGTCAGTACATAAATAGTGTTTCATGATGACTTTAAGAGATCAATATGGAGAAAAGCTCTTTTAATTTGCACCTTTAGAGAACATTAAACATCAGAAGTCTTCAGAGACCTGGAGCAAAGTCAAGACTATTTTTACCCTTGAAGGTGTGAATGTTTTTTTTCCAACACCAGAGAGAGGACCATCATTTGAATACAGTGTTATAAAGTGTGTGTTTGTGTGAAAGAGTAAGACAGGTTTTCTTTCTGAAGGACACTCCACAGGTCTTTTGTTCAGTTCCCGTGAGTGTTGAGCAGTAATTCAGGTCAGTCTTCTGCTCTGCCCACCTTCAAATTTTCATCCTTAAAAAAGCTTGTTCTACTTTCTTTCATAGTTCACCCGGTCCTCTCTGAGAAACTTATATCCCACATCACATGAAGAGTTTTACTTTATCTCAGAGATTGACAGAACGACCATATGGAGGAACAACGGCTCGATGCCAAAACGCTTCAAACGCTCCAATCTGTGGTCACACAGGACTCCGACTAACAGTTTGATTTTTTCCTAAAAAATGAATGCGGGGATGTGTGAAACACCTGTTCTTGAGATTACAGTTAATTAAAAACTAAACATTTACCGATAACACATCTGTCGTATATTAAACTCTTTCAGTCCAGATACAACATTTAATGTGATTTATATCGTTACATGTCAATCAGAACTATAGACCAGTATCTCTTATATATGGCGATTGCAAACATTTACATTTGTATTCCATCATTACTTCTCAGTCTGGATTAAGCAATAACTAATTTGATATTTCTCTTTAAGGTGGACGTCTTGAAGGTGGACATGGAAAGTGCAGAATGGAAGATTTTAGAGAATTTGATTCTAGAAGAAGTATTGGATTCAATCGGCCTGCTGCTTCTAGAGGTGCACCTGCACTGGGCGGGCTTCGAGGTGGGCGGAGATGAGCCGTCTGTGGTACGCTATTGGTTCAGCCTGCTCAGGGAATTGGAGCGTGCTCATTTTCTCTTGTACCACAGCTACAGTGACCCAGCGAAAGCACGTGTCTTCTTACACAGAAACTTTAAGAACACAAGCAGCTCTTACGTACTGGGCTGGGTGAACACTCAATTTTTCTCACTATGATAAGAGTCACGAGCCGAGTGTTATGCTTTAATGGCTGCTCTGTGGATGTGTGTCCTGTTATAATGGCCTACATTATTTTAAGAGGGAGCTTGGAGACGGGAATTATCTCTCTTAGAGCTCATCGGGAGCATCAGATAACACATGTGGGAGAACTGTGGTCGTATCGGTCCCTGGCTGCTGTCAAACAGGGTTGGATTATTTTTCTAGATTGAAGTGGAACTCTGTGGTAAAATAAGCTTTATTTTTTCTATGTGGGATAATTTTTTGGACTTTCATTTTCTTTCAGATGCTGTTGTCGTACAGTGAACATTTCCAATGGATTAGAACAAAAATATTATCGGAAAATATAAACTAAAAAAATAAATGGAGCTCCGCCTCTCCCTTCAGTGCTAAGTGTTATGCTGGATTCACACCAAACGCGGTAGAGCCGGCAAAAACGCGCTATTCGCACGTTGTTGGACGCTTGAACATTTTGAGTTTACTCGCTTCATTTGCACATGAAATTCTAGTCATTCGAGACGTCCTTCTGAAAATTCGCGTTATGGGAGGGGCTTCTGTGACTCCGCTCGCTTCCTTTAATCACGTCACTACTAGAGCAAGCTCCTGATTGGTTAACGGGCCATGATTTTCCGGCAAAGTTCAGATTTTTCAACTCACGTGTTTCCCGTGGCAACGCTCAATCCGCGCGAACTAGATGTGCGAATGAGGCGGATTCGCACTAAACGCCTCACTCGCGCCGCAAGACCTCCAGACGCGCGTAAACGCGTCTTTACATTGACTTAACATTGAAATCACTCGCGCTTGATGCCTCTACCGCGGCTGGTGTGAACGTAGCTTTAGGGTTGTGCTGATATACGATACTATCTTCTATAGACGATAGTCAAACATATGGCCGACAGTGGGCCTTCGTGACGATAGTTGGCATGTTTGCCCATTATAGTTTTAAATTATTATTATTATTATTATTATGCTTGACATATGCGCTTTCTCTAGAGAGGTTGGTGAGGGTTTAAAACCAGCGAGTGAGTTGTTCCTGCTTCCTGGTACGCAAATAATTACAAAGTGAAAGGGCATCAACGATGCGCTCGGATTAATGGCATCAGGTTTAAGAGGGTTGTGGTCGTGACAGTGTTGTCAAATCAGCTTCTTTTTTGTCCACCAATCCAGTGGCTTATATTTAATAAGTTAACTATTGCCCCGCCCCAAACAAAATAGTGTATCGCAATCTCACAGGCTGACAATAGGACGATCTCACTATGGGAGCATATCGCCCAACACTACTAAGTGTCTTACATATTGTTTTCATTCAAATTATTGTATATTATAACCTAAAGGCGGGGTGCAGGATTTTTGAAAAAGCTTTGGAAAAGGGAATCGGGCCGACAACCAAATCACAGCCAATCAGCAGCAAGGGGCGTGTCTACTAACCGACATCATAGCTTGGGCTGCGTATGTGTGGGACGGGTCTATCAAAAGCACATCCAGATTCTATTGGGGTTGGGACGTGTTTGTTTAGGTGATTTTAAATGTCAACATTGGCTTTCAGAAATCATGCACCCCGCCTTTAAGGCTGCTGAGTTGCTGCATTTCTTTACTTCTGTTTTGCGTATTGCAGTTTTCTGGAACGTCACATCAAAAAGCTGTTTGATTGTTGCATAAAGTATAGTTAGTTTTTACCTGTATGCTTAAAAGTACGTGCATGGCCGGACGCATAGCCTTGCAAAGCATAGTTTATGTGTACACAGAGAGACGTTCAACGCATGCACGTTGCGACAAAATGCAAACACGTCTCTTGGGATACTACATTCTCCTGTAAGTGCATGCGCAACCTACACTTACAAAGTGTGCATGCGGACCCTCATGCACGTGTAAAACCATAACTATACTTTTAGCTTAAAATTAAATTAAGAATATTTTGTAGTATTACTTTTTTTCTAATTTTGGTGTTGCATTCAAAAAAGTGTGATTATTTTATTGGTTTGTAGTTTTTCCAACTCACAAAATTAAAACTTTTTATAAATCACTTTTAAAGAGGCCATTTTCAGTTTGCTTTAAAGTCTATATACAAGTTTCATATTTGACAAAAGTTTATATATTTTTTTAAAACAATAGCTCTGTGCAGAGAATATATTTATTAAGTTATATTCTGCAAATGTGCCAAATTTGCCATTGTGCTCAAACCTCGTTCAGATTTATATTCACATAAAACACAAGAACAAAATGTTATTTACTTTTGGGTCAACTTTCCCTTTTAAGGTCATGGCTTAAAACACTTGTGTCGTCATTATAAAATACTAGAATTTAAATGCTGAGAAAAAGGGGCGTTACTTTAACTACAGACATTTATTCATCATCAAAAACAGAGAAAAATCTGACACAATGAAGATGCCAAGCGTAACATTTCCAAGAATTATAAAACAAAACATGATAAAAACCACCTGCATCTGATGCTAGTTCTCCGCTGTCTTTATGTTCTCGGGACTGGATACCAGCCCAATAAATCTCATCAACAACACAGCTTGAACTGCGTGTCAGGATGAACATCAGGATTAAAGGAAAAAAAATTAAAAATAGGAAACGGATCCTGATCTATTTCTCCGTATCTGTTTAGTCCCAGAGTTTGATCTGACCGTCCCAACCGCATGTGATGACCTTCGAGGTCTCGTGGGGATGCCAAAGCGCACTGATGCAAACTTTATCATGAGCTTTGATCCGATGGTACAACTTGGTGGTTTTCCAATCCCAAATATTCAGCTTCCCATCTGCATCACCAGATACAACATAACTGGAAAAACACGGAGAGAAAGCAAGAACGAGTTATAGATATTATATTTATATATATATATATGGGTCAAAGACGAGACGTCACCATTTTGGTGTCCGCATCAAATATAATTTACAAAAGTGATTTTACATACAAAAAACACCTGTAAAATGAAAGTAAAATGTCTACTTTTATGTTTCAAATAACTTTTGTGAAAATACAATGACCAAATATGAGTTTAATAATGATCCAAAGTGTAAAATCGTCATTCAGCGTAATGGTCCGGACTATAATTTTACTAATAGTTTTTTAAATAAACGTATAAAATACCATGTTAAAAAAAAATTTTCTTCCTTGGCATGTTCACATAAGTGTTGGCTGTTTTATATTAATAGGACTATGTGTTATTTTTTCGTTAAATATTGAAACAACTAGGGGACTTTTGTCCCGAATATGCAGTTTGTCAGAGGTCATTCAGTGTAACGGGATCAGGAAACCATTTTGAAATTAAATAAACAAACAATAGTCATCAAGCAGTCTGTGACATCATCAAAAGGCCCCCTGAAGACCATCTGGTGATTCAGCAAGGTAAGTTTATTGCTCGTAAATATTTGATAATTTCACCTTTTCATAGTGTGGTATCTTGAGTTACAAAAACGACTGTCATTCAGTGAAATGCAAAAAAACACTTTTATTGTTAGATTTTTTGAAAAATAAGTAGATGTTGTGAATAATGATGATAAACCTTTCTGGTCAAGTTCACTGTTTGATATAGGTATCTAGTTGTTAACTACTAATATTAGCTTAAGTAAAAGTTTCGTCATTCAGGGTAATGTTTTGTCATTCGGTGTAATGCAAATTGTATGTTACACCACAGTGTCATCCATTACACTGAATGAGAGTGTCACTGTTTAAATAACATTTTTAGCATTTTATTTCTATTTCAGATAAATGAGGGATGTTTAGCACAAAAAACAATATCAAACTTTATCAATATTAATGTTTTAATGTATTTTTGTCGTTTTGGTACTGATTTCTTTTAGATGCCCACAAACAAAGAGAAAGTTTCTAGGCACTGGCAGAAAGTTAATGCAGACCCAGTAGCTAGGGCAATGCATTTAGCAAGGAGACGAGAAAGGTATTGAGGAGTGCAATGTAAAAATAATAGGGCTGGGTTTAAAAAGATAGATTTCTCGATTTTAATCAATTCTAATTTTGAAGAAACTATAGAGCAGGGGTCTCCAACACGTCGCTCGCGAGCTACTGGTAGCTCGTCTCTTAATTGCAGGTAGCTCGCGGGTTTATTTATTTTCTGTGGTTCTTATGACGCATTTGGATGTCTGGTTAGTGTTACAAGCGCCTGTGGTAGTAAAGACTGGGTGCGTGTTTGATCGCGTTGAGCGGTATAGACCGGCGTATCATATGACATCAGTAATTTAACAAGTATGATTCAAAAACAAATAGATAAGTCCGCGCACCGGCGCCGCTGCAACTAGCCGATTCGCGCAACGCTTTGAAGCCCGCGCGCGGCTACTGGCCGATCCGCCCAATGCTGTGAAGCCCGCGCCACGGGAACCGGACGATCCGCGCAACGCTGTTAAGCCTGACACACCTCGAGTCGAGGCACTATAGTTAAAAAGGATGCCGTGGTTTTCGGATTCACTTTTGATAAAACGAAAATACAGTCGTCATCACAAGTTTAATGGGTTATCATCTCATATTTAAACATCAAATGTCAAGAGATACCAAGAGAGCCATACGAGCATTACTTGAACAGGTGAGAGTACGACATGACACAGCTATGGTTAATCGCTAAAATGATAGCAAAAGACTTAAAGCTGCTTAATATTATGAAGCTTGTGCTTTGACTGGACGTGTTTAAAAGCATGCTGATGATGCGCATCCACAACAGGAGTTTTAAACTTTCTGTCCAGTACATAACTTAGTTTAAGTCTTGCATTTTGTGCAGATGCACATTGTATAATACATTTATGTTGTATTAAGGCTTAATATTATGTAAAGCGCATCAGTCTGTTTTTTTATAACCCTTTAGTTTCACTTCATCACCCATCTTTTCCTGTTAGAGGTTTCTGTTAAAAAAAAACATTTATTTCATTAATAATCTAGTATGGGTTCATTTTTCTGTCATAGTTTCTTCAAAATTAAGTTTTATTTGAGTGTTTTTAATAAAAAATATTTTCATTTTCAAAATGACGCCCTTTTCACTGCCCCGCCCTCAGTTAATCCAGTACTCGTTTTTCAGACCTATGGATTAATCGAAATGAAAAAATGACATACATGCACATCCCTATTATTATGAATCCAAAAGCAGTAAATATTCTGTGTATGTTTGGATCATCTTTCAAAATCTGATCTTTAATAAATTATTTTTTTATTCAAAACGTGTTTTTTTTGAAGAATCCTACCCATATCTAAGAGGTGATAAAAAAGTATAAATAAAGACAACATGAAAGTTTTTTGTTGTTGTCTAAAAAGGTTCTTTCATTTGATGGACCGTATGTTTATGTTTAAAGAAAAGCATTTTCTGGAAGGTATTAAAATTTTGTGGGGAAAAAAATGCTGGCACTGGCTGGCAACTTTTAAAAAAAATGCTGGCGGGGATAGAGTTCAAATCACAGTGAGTTAATAGACAAGTGTCTATTAACTCACTAATATACGTGACACAAGTAGCTCTCGACCCCTTTTATTTTTTAGAAAGTAGCTCTCCAGTGAAAAAAGGTTGGAGACCCCTGCTATAGTGATTTGTAAATCACAATAATCGATCTTTCAGTCTATGCTGTTTTCAGATGATGTTAATCAATATCAAATTGATTTGAAATTGAATCAAACCGTGAAATTTGTGTCCGAGCCTAGCCCTACAGAATAATAGTTTACTGCTGTTTTTAGATAGAGACTCCACCCTACCTATACCACAAGTTAAAGGGATAGTTCACCCAAAAATGAAAATTTGGTCATTATTCACTCACTCTCATGTTGGTAAAAACCTGTATGATTTTTTTTTTGTTCTGATAAACACAAAGGAAGATATTTTGAGTAATGTTTGTAACCAAACCGTTCGTGGACCCCATTTACTTCCATAGTATTATTTTTAGTATCATAGTATGGGGTCCACAAAAGGTTTGGTTACAAACATTTCTCAAAATATCTTCCTTCCATTTATGCGGGTTTGAAACAACACGAAAGTGAGTAAATGATGACAGAATTTTCATTTTTGGGTGAACTATCCCTCCAAGAGAGGCCACTGAGGGGATTCTCCGTCCATAATACAAATCCTGATAACATGTCATTTATGTTGCCAAACAGAAAGTATTTTTAATTAATAACACGTTTTATATAGATCTGTGTCAATAATTTTATGTCAATAATTACATGGAATCTGTATTTCAGCAACCAGAGAAGAAAGCAAGCTGCCTTGCTGCAAATCCTGATCACCCGTCAATCATGAATTTATCAGATGCTGCAGCTGAGAAGAGGCGAAAGCAATGGCGGGAAAATCAAAGAAAACACAGGGCAGAAGCTAAACGTATAAGGGCAGTTCTGGATCTTATTATACAGTATTACCACCTGTTCAGTTCATTTTTACGAATATGATATGCATTATGGAATAAAAATGATTATTAATTTCAGCATCTACTTCTGTGATTTGTTAAGGAATAAAATGATACAGAATAATATTCAAAACATTGCAATAATGGAAAAATGACACTATTTTTGTCAAAATGTCATTCAGTGTAACAAACCATGGTCATTCGGTGTAACACATATATTTATGTAGAAATGAAACAATATACTTATTCTGAGCTGTACTTATTAAAATATGTATAATAATGTGTGATCCTTCAAAAATTTTATTTTATTTGAATTGATTTTCACTTCCTTACAAAAACTTCTTGCTGACAAATGGGTAAAACCTAATGGTTTAAAGGATATTGGCGAAGTGAAATGCTTTAAAATGACAAATAGTTAGTATTTGGTGTCTGCACTGTGATCTATAAATAGAGTCTTGTAATGTGTCATCAAATAATAGTTTTTCTAAAAATGTCTGATTATATTTTTTTGCATAAAAATATTGTTACACTGAATGACATTTTAGTTGGTGTCTTCTGTACAATTCCAGTAAAAATGTATGGTAGTAATTATTTTTTGCTCAGAAAAACATATAGTTAAACAGGACATATTCTAATGTATGTGAAAAAGACTAAATTTAAAGCTCTTTTACACTTTTATTTTTTTTATGCTTTAAACCCCCTTTTCGTCTTTGACCCATATATAAATGCTGATTAAACTCAATTCAACATGGAAAAAATGTATCCCAAGAAAATGTTTATGGTGTTTGTTGATTAAAAACTCACTTATAGGATTGTCAATGTGTTTTGTTGTTTTAAGTGTAAGCAAATGCTTTCATCTGAAAGGCTGCTCGAGTGCTTAACTTGCAAAAGATTTGCACGCAAAGTTTTTGCTCCAAAATGAAAAAAAAAAATGATTTGTAATCATGACTCTCTGCACAGATTCTGATCAAACTTTCATCTCTCACAGTAACAGTGATATTTGCCTTAAACTGGATATGATTTGTGCTATATTTAAAGTCTCTAAGCAGACCCTGTGTGTCCTGGTGGTGTTAATGCAGAAATGTGCTCAGGTACGCAGTCCTTATTGTGAACCACATCAAGACTTGACATGAAATAAAATCAACCTTAAAGAAATACTTTCTTAAAAAAATCCAGATATTTACTCAACCCCATGTCATCCAGGATGTTTGTGTCTTTCTTTGTTCGGTCGAGAAACATTCAGTTTTTTGGGGAGAACATTTCAGGATTTTTCTTGATTTAGTCAACTTTATTGGTCTTCAACAGTTTACAGTTTCAATGCTGTTTAGATGGCTCTAAATGGTCCCAAACTGGGCGTGGGGGTCTTGTCTAGCAAAACTATTTAAAAAAAAATACACTTTTGAACCACAGGTTCTCGTCTTGCACTGGCCGCGTGACGCGCTAGCGCCACCTCGTGTAATTGCATAATCACATGGAAAGGTCACAAGCTACATGTGAAACGCACACTTGCGGACCATTTTAAACAATAAACTGACACAAAGACATAAATTAGTATCATTCCACATACAACAATGTCGCAGCGGTCCTCTTTCTCCACACTTTTAAACACTGGAGCAGTAGTTTCGTATACATCATGCGCGACCTTTTGACGTGATTACGTAATGCATAGGGTCACGCGGGGGCGTCGCACAGCTGGTGCAGGTCAAGAACTTGTTGTTTAAAAGTAAATATTTGAGGATGTTTTGGCAAGATGGGACCCTTATGTCTCGGTTGGGATTGTTTTGAGCCCTTTGGGGCTGGATTGAAACTGTAAATTGTTGAACTCCACTAAGGTCCACTGTATGGAGAGAAGTCCTGAAATCTTTTCCTCAAAAAAAAAAAACTAAATTTCTTCTTGACTGAACAAGGAAAGATATAAACATCTTGGATGGGGGTAAGTAAATTATCTGAATTTGTGGAATATTTACATTAATATTCATCTTTACTTTTATTGTTCATGATTTATTAGTGCATGTTATTATAAAGAATATAAAAAATTGTCATAACATTTGGTAACAATTTAATTGACATAAGAGGTTACTATTAAGTTGCTTTTTATTTGTTTTGATATATTTACGCATTTTATTTGTATTTATATTTATTTTTTGTATATTTTTATTTCATATGTATATGAATTTCAGTACAAACCTCAAATCCAATAAAGTTGGGAAAGTGAAATCAGAATGCAATTTTTAATCTCCTAAACCCACAATCGAACATAAAACACATGTGCGACACATGCTGGAAAAATGAGTTGGAATGAGCAAATTTTAATTGGAATCTGACAAAAAAAGACATTTCTACACCTGTATGAAGTTGACAGAGTCAGCAAAGTCAATTTTGATAAAAATGGTGAAAATCACTGCACCCTTTGTGTGAATTCTTCTCAAAACCAATATTTTTAAAACTGTAATTCTGTGTATATATATCAGGGTCACGCGTGTCCGTGTGCATGGTTAGGATCTGCCAGTCAGTGCAAGGAAGATTGTTTTTGAGTATTTTCGCTCTTAATAACTCCTTCAAGTACCAAACTTCATCTCTCTAAATAACTCTATAAACATCAAGCAAGTCCTGCACTTTATTTTCTAATTCCTGCATGTTTTAAATCCGAAACCAAAATGTCAGACGCACAAAATGGATGGACACGCATCATTTGTAGGTTAATCTTTTAAAACCTTACACCTCTCAGAACATTTTTACTTTCTTTCGTCTGTAGCTCAAAATTAGGCTGTGTGCATTTTAACACATTTGGACAGCACAGGTCATACATGTTATTAACTCTTTCCCCACCATCGTTTTAAAAAAAAGGTGCCAGCCAGAACAAGCATTTTTTATGATTTTCACAAAAGTTTAATGCCTTCCAGAAAATGTTCTAAACATACAATATATCAAATGAAGGAACAGACCCAGACAAATGTTTAATCCTAACTTTATTTGTTTTATCACCTCTCAAATATGGGTAGGTTTCTTCAAAAATACCAAAATTTGAGCAAAAAGCTGATATAATTGCATTTTTTGTGGATCTGGCGGATAATAGCGAAAATACAAATTGCTGGAAAAACTCGTCAATGGCGGGGAAAGAGTTAAAAAGAGAAATTAGGTAATTATACCTTTAAAAAAAAAAGAAAATCACTGAATCTTTTCTTGTATCCTCATTATCAAAAGACCTTGAACTGTTGAACAAGAAACAGAGCTCTCATTCAGTCTACGCAAGTATTGACCACATCTAGTTGATACAGATACTGGTTAATGTGATTCATACCTCATGTCAGGAGAGAAGTCCACCTGACAGGCATATCCAGCCACCATGTGACCTTTGAAGACCTTTTTCTTGTTAAGACGGAATCTGTTCTGAGCTCCAAATATCAGGATTTGATTATCCATCGACTGACAAGCCAACCATTTACCTGTGACCAAACGAAACACAGAGTCGGATTTAATACTAGATGAAACATCCCAGCGTCATCATCAGACAAAGAAAATTAGATTAATGTACCATTAGGTGACAGTGTTACAGCCGGCATTGAATGCATACTGGGCTCAGCGATGTATTTGAAGTCCACAGGAATATCCCTGAAAGAAACAATCAAATCCATTAACACGTTTTTGTACATCTGTGCTTTAAATAGACGACACCGGGACTAGTTGTCATACTTAATATAATTAATCAATTTCTAAGATGAAACCTTCAAATCTTGACAACAGAAAGCTACTAAATATCACCAAACATCTCTGTTGCTATCCGTCATTGAATATGTATGAATTCTGTCTCATGAACAACCATTGGAGTTTCACATATAAACACATCTCTAGTTGTTGTATTAATCCCAAAAATAAATGTGACTCACCATTCCCACACACGCAGACTTTTATCATCAGACGTACTGACAAACCGACGGTTTTCATCCACAAAGGTGATTGTGTTTACTGCGCCCAGATGTCGGTCATATTCCTGAACAACTTCCTCTGTGCGAATGTCCCACTGTACAACAACACCCAAAATATGAATCCTGAGCGTTTAATGACATCTTATATAATGACACATAGAGCTCTCTATTACCTGCACAATCTTTTTGTCGGACATCCCGGCGACGAACAGGTTTTGTTTGTCCTCATCTGGGTTAAACTTCACGCAGTAGGGAACTTTTCTGTTTGTGAAGCGCGAGATGCACTTACCTAAAACCAACAAACTGAGTTTTTAAAGGACACTATAGAGAATTCACAAAGCATATACACACATTCAGAAATGGACCAGGTCTGTTAAGACTTCAGTGAGTAAATTGACTATTGACTTTCCTGTCAGAAGAAACATTTCTGTTGTCACTAAGATCTGCTCTACAGGATCTCAAAGCTTTACGTTTTTTTGAGGTAAAATTTCGGACGTTAAATGTTAAAAACATCACCTCATGTTGCATGACAAACAACAGATTTGAGAAAGGTTTACAGGTCTAAACCAATGCAGATTGTTTAAATAATATTAATGAGAAGTTTAAAGGGGACATTTCACAAGACTTTTTTAAGATGTCAAATAAATCTTTGGTGTCCCCAAAGTACATCTGTGAAGTTTTAGCTCAAAATACCCCACAGATAATTTATTATAAGATGTTAAAATTGACACTTTGTAGGTGTGTCCTTTAAAATGCAAATGAGCTGATCTCTGCACTAAATGGCAGTGTCGTGGTTGGATAGTGCAGATTAAAGGGCAGTATTATCCCCTTCTGACATCACAAGGGGAGCCAAATTTCAATGACTTTTTTCACATGCTTGTAAAGAAAGATTTACCAAAACTAAGTTACTGGGTTGATCTTTTTCACATTTTGTAGATTAATAAAAGCATTGTGGATCCAATTATAGCACTTAAACATGGAAAAAGTCAGATTTTCATGATATGTCCCCTTAAATGTGTGATGGCTCCCCCTCCTGGTGGAGAAAAGAGTAAGACCGTACCCACTGTTTTCTTTTCAATACAATACTTATCCAGATCTAGAAATGACTAAAAATCTAAATCCATACTTTTTCAAAATGTGTATTAACCCTGACTATAAACTTACAGGTTAGCATTTACCAAATTTAAACTAATTTCTAAAATCTGATTTTAAAGCACATGGCAATGTGGTTTGGTTTTAAAGGGTAAAAATCAGCATGTGGCTGTCTTCTGTTCACACTTACAACAACTAAACTGATCTAAAACTAGCAAAACTAACAAAAATATACCGCTGGATAAATGTGAAAAAGTTTCTTCTCAAATTCAAAAAAATCTTTGCAGCCCAGGTCATCTCTTGATGTGTTTGTGTATTATCCTCACCCGTCTCTGTATCCCAGAGTTTGAGATATCTGTCGTAGGCAGCGCTGAGGAACTGTGTGCCGGTGTTATTGAAACACACATCTCGCACGGCTTTACTGTGACCTGCGCAGACAGAAGACATGCTTTCATTATTTATCCAGAACACATTTAATATTCAATCAATTAGGATTTACAACATCGGATCGAGAACGCATTTATACTGCATTTCTGTGTATCGTAGGCTACAACAAATACAAAAAGCCTACAATGGCGTCCACGTAGGCAGATCATTTAGTTTCCAGAGAAAGGCAGAAGGTCAGCGAAAGAAAAGCAGAGCAGCTAAATGAAAATATAAAAAGACGGGCAACAAAGTTCAGTTTTTTCCTGTAGTGTGCATCAATGATGGATGACTTCCACAATTCAATGTTTATCACTGGACTCGAGGTCAAACCTTCCTTTCGGTCTGAAAACTGTAGTCATGGCGATGTCAGTAACCCATGGAGACGAGAGACGGCACTTGTTAATGATGCCTCAGCTCGGCAAGATGATCGCGACCTGCAATCGGTCTAAAGACCTTAGATGTCAATCAGTAATCCTTTATAAATATTTGAATATTATAGGAGAATACGCCCTAGCGTGCTTGCAATATTATTAAAGATTTCCAGCAACAAAACTATAATTTAATGACCTCTTTAGCATCTTTATAATCTTCATAATAGATAAAGCAATGAGATATAGCACAACAGTAACGTTTTTCCTGTTTATTTTCTCCCACACCTTAGTTAACTTCAAATTTTCCTTTCAAGGACTTTCCAGGTTCAATACCCTCAAATTCAAGGACTAAATGTGAGGACACATTTCGAGTGAGAGCAAGATTACATCGTGTTTCCTTTTAAGATATATTGTTACAGTTCCCTTTCAAGGGAACTCGCGCTGCGTCACTGCGGTGACACTTTGGGGACACCTCCAGGGGTAAGTGCGTCTGAATGTGTATATCAAATTCAACCAATGGTGAGACTTAACGACAAAGACAGGGTGATGCGAGAGTCAGGAATTATATCGCTATCTAAAATATTGCCAAAGATGGCGTTACATGGACGCAGGAAGTATGACAAGAGAGCCGCAGCGTCTCGTTCCCTTCTCAGGGAACAACAGTTACATACTTAACCAGAGACATTTTCATGAGTCAAACACAACTATGCAAAAAAGCATTTTGGTATGCTTTTTATTTCAGAAAACTTCTTGCATAAAATAGATTAAAGCACTTTTAAATGACCTGTATCTATGCATGTATATTTTCAAAAACTTCCCAGAATCCCAGGGCCTTGAATTTTTCCCCCAGATTCACAAACTTTCAAGGATTTCAACGACCTGTGGGAACCCTGTCCATAGGAAAACATTATATTAAGGGTGTGAATTGTCACTGTTCTAACGTTTCGATTGAATTATTATGTTGATGATTCGATTACTATTGTCATGCCAGCAATTCGGTTACAATTATTATGTTGCCGATTCAATCCGATATATTGATGCATCACTCCACAGGTAAGTCTATATTCTAGAGGTGCACCGAAATTTCGGTCGCCGAAACTTTCGGCCGAAAATGGCATTATCGGTTTCGGGCCGAAATAAAAAATCCAGCCGAAAATGTAAACCGAAAATGAACGTCAACCGTGCCCCTCCCATCTGTGCGCTAGTGCTTGGGTTTCACTCACGGTGATCAGTCGTCACCCGCCCCTCCCCTTCGTGCTCAAGCAGGTTTCACTCACGGTCGAGCTGTTTGCACGCGTCTGCAAAGATTAAGCATGTCTTGATGTGTAAACTTTAGAGAGAGTCGCGCTAATGTGTCTCATACTGTAATCCATTAACGTACATTTGGTGAATAAAGCAACGAAACACAACGTAACGTTTTTATGTGGAGCGACTGTTGCGCTGTTTGGGATTCACCCTCTGTCTCTGTGTGTGCGTGCATTTAAGTGCCCTCAGTAGTGCACATACAAGAGAAACGCGTTTAAAAAAAAACAAGCAAACATAAAATATCTCTGTTATTGACAGGGCACATATAAACAAAATTCTCTCCACAGTATTCTTTTTCTAATAAAAACATTTGTTTATGTCTTAAGTGTATGTATACATTACAGTCAGATTAACCTACTTAAGTCTGTGTCATTAATGTTAATCAAAAAAATAATAATATATTTAATTTATTGTGTTATGATTCATTTAATTTGATTTCTGTACCTAATGCTAATGTCAGACCTTATTAATGTACAACTTTGTTCTTTTTTATAAATTTTTGCAATTTCTTTATTGTTTATTAGATTTTTCCCACCTGCTTTTTGCTGAAAAATAATCTGTTCTGAGCCTCAAAAACTGTAATGTGATCCGAACTGTGAGTTTTTTATCCGTCACACACCCCTAGTAAAGTTAGTACACAGTGGATAGCCATAAATGCAATTGTACTTATAATTGGCATAATAATTTCTTTCGGTGTTTCGGTTTTTCGGCCTTGGTTTCCTTTTTTCGGTTTCGGCCAAGAATTTTCATTTCGGTGCATCCCTACTATTTTCCTCATGGCTCTTTTGAGAGAGAAAGACGCGCATAAGCACTGCTTTTTAAATAAACCATTATTTGTTTTAATGCATCGATGCAGTAATCGTTCACATTAGCATCGCAATTCATCATACAAATGATTATATTCAACAGCCCTATATTATATTATATTTAAATACTGAATAACTTCTTCTAAGCTGTAAACTAAAATCCATCAAAATCAGTCCAGTGGAAAAATGAAACTGTTGCTCTGACCTTCCCTTCAAACACCTAACAAACATCAATATAATTCAGCTCACATCTTTAGCCGAGCGATGGTTCTGATAGACCTTGATAAGCAAAATGAGATGATGACAGGAGCTGACAGGGATCTCATTATTCAGATCATCCATCACATCGTTTATAGTGTTTTAAAATCATAGCATACAGAACGAGTCATTAAACACGGACAAAATTTCTTTTCAAATCTGAACTGTGAGTCTTGTACTGCAAGACCCTGAGCTAAAAACAGAAACACTTACCGATAAACGTCCGCACACATCTTCTGTCATTATAAACCTCCCACAACTGCAAGAGAAGACAAAACATTCAGACAAACGACCTTTTAAAAGCATCATTTTTATCATACATGAAAAATCATAAGTTTAAAGATGCTGTGATTAGTCTTTTACATTACATGAATGCTTTTATCCAAAGCGACTTACAGTGCATTACAAGCTATACATTTGTATCAGTATTTGTGATTGAACCCATGACTTTTTGTGTCGCAAACACAATGCTTTAGCACTGAAGCATTTTAATTAAATGCAGTATCTTGCAGTGTGACATTTAATTTTAAAACTTGTATTAGTCGTCTACGTTCGACTTCAAAGACCAATGCCTCAAGACAAAACACGCAGTCTCGAGACATGCAAGAACCAATTAGATTTTAAATTGTTTATGATTCTAGATAGACCAAACTATGGTTTATTTACATTATATACATGTCGCAACGATCATTAAATACGCTAAAAATAGTATTCTTTCACAAACGTATAATTTCGCTCCACAAGACATTTTAAAAACCCACTGGGGTCACAAGGATTACATTTAAGTATGGATGGATAACTTTTTTGCATAACATTTTTGCATTACAAGTCTAGCAGAAGCCAGGATGTTATATAATTATACGAGGGTTGCAACTAACGATTATTTTCATAATCGATTTATCGGGCGATTATTTTTCCGATTAATCGATTAATCGGATAAAATGTAAATATTTACTTAGATTAGTATTATAGCTAAATAAGGCACTAAATTACAGTGTAAAAGTTTGCTTTTAAAAGTGCAAATGCCACACCCTACTATAGAGTTTTACTAATATAATATTTTTGATTTAGATATTTTAAGCCTTAAATAAAGTTTGAGCTGGTTTTAAATAGTAAAACATCTTTAAATGTCAAAATATCAATTAACAAAATTAATTGAGTCTTCAGGGATTTGCTGAGACTCTTGCCACAGATTAATAAACTTATTTTAATCTTCAGATTTAGACCTTGATGAATATTAAGATTATTTGTTATTAACAAAATAAATAAGCCATTATGATATGAAAGTGGTGATATACATGCATTGTTACAGTAATAAAAACCTGGATTCCCCCCCCCCCCCCCTTACTGTAAAGCAGATGCTTGTAGTTCATTACTATTTTTATGAACACTTAACAACAATTAAATAAATACAAAGTCAAGGGAAAAAAATATTGACCAGCGTTCGTTTGCGTTTTTGCTTCCGTGCTTTTAACTACGAATTGACAACAAATGTCATAATCGATTTTTATCAATTTTATCGATTAGGTGTTGCAGCACTAAATTATACCTTCTTTGTGTTCGATTGAACAGGACACTGCACTAAAACCAATTACACAAAGACTTTATAATGGTAGTAAATGGTGCTTTTGATTTGAAGCCAAAAAAAGTCCATCTATCCTTCACAGAAGTCATCCACATGGCTCCAGGGGGTTAATAAATCATTGTGATTTTGTAAGAAAAATATCAATATTTAAAACGTTACAAACTACAATAACACACGCGTTCACAAGAGAATGCTTCTCCAGCGAATGACTCGAGTAAATCACGAGGTAACTTTATTTTCTTGGCTGAACTCTCCCTTTAACACACTATTCACTTCTATCTGCACGTTTCACAATACGAGTAACTCGCTGACTGTGTCTTGAAAAACAATCTTACCTTGATTTTACAGTCCATGGAGCAGGACAGCAGCAGATGACCGGAGGCAGGAAACAAACGAATGGCACTGACACCCTACAGACAAAAAACGCACACATTCAATGTCTCTGTGGGACCGCTAATGCATGACTGAAAATACAGCAGTTTGACTGCACAAAAACAAAGATCGGACCTAAAAAACAGCCAGTTATTCTCAGTATGTCAGTATGAGGTTGAGCTATGAAAACTGTCTAAGATTTCAAAATTCTGTGTGCGTACTCATCTGCCCCACAGCAGGAACACAAACAGTGAATACTAATGCCACAAGACCCAAAATAGACAGATCACAACAAAAAACACCCCATCCCAATTAAATAGAATATACAAAATTTAAATAAATATATGAATTATAGAGAAATAAAATTTATATTAGAGATGCACCATTTCCACTGATTATTCTGATATCTGCCGATACCGATGCCAATACCGATAGTTTGGTGGTTAAAGGTGCAGTGTGTACATTTTGAGAATTGCAACCCATGGCTCAGTCCACTGCTCTTCCCTCGCTTTTGAAACGCATAGAGAAGCTACAGTAGCCACCACTGGAAAAACATGTCATCGATGGAGACAATTTAGTAAAAAAAGTTTGTCCTTTAAGGGCTTCTGTATAAAATGGTGGCACAAAATGGCGACTTCCACGTAAGGGGACCCTCTGTGTACGTAGATAAAAACGTCTCATTCTAAGGTAATAAACACATAATGGTTCTTCATTAAAATGTCTTTATACACCCCTGATAATATAGTTTTGTATATTATTTAGCATTCCTGTCAAGAGATCCTTTTAAAAATTACACACTGCACCCTTAAGTTAATTCGCATTAACTTAATACTAAAGATACATTTTTTATATTATGCATTCATATAATGACCATTAATATTGAACATTAAACTAGTAATGTTTCTTTACATTTTCTATACACAGAGCTTAAATTCATTGCATTTGACTGACAGGATATATCGGCCATGACTATCGGCTGTTTTTAAACAATCTGTCAAAAAAAAAAATTGGCGTAAAAAATGCTTTTATCGTCCGTTACCAATATATCGGTGGATCTCTAATTTGTATAAAATAATTTATATAAATCATATTTTACAACAACATACTAAAAAATTCAAACATCAGAGCAGTTACATTAAAGATTTGCACAAAACTTTTGCATTATTTTGCTTTGTTTTCTAAACTGATGTCACGTGACTAAAACATAATTTTGATTGTCTCGTGATAAGTCATTCCAAAAACCATGCCGACGGGTGCGTTCGACTATCTCATACGGTGAGATACCCCAAAAATACAGAAAGAGCGACTCGAAAGCATACAGAGTAACTGACAAACGAATTGCTCTCTGCATTTTGATGTCAGGCGCTTGTCGGTTCTTGTGACGCCGAGGACACCTCTTCTGTCTTGTCCTTCAAACATAACATACCGGTCCATGTTTAATTTTTACGCACGTCTGGTGCAGTTGCGGCCGGTGACTTCCAAGTTCATCACATGTATTTTGCCCATCACATGTGTGGTTCATCATTTGAAAATGTGTTTGGCGCGTCATGTGAACTATGTGCATTATATGTCTTGTCAAAATAAGTGCCTGCTGCACACGCATCTAAACGGTTTATGATAAAAGCGACGCTAACGTTTGCCAGATACTCGCTTAATGTTTTCTGCAATTAAAGTTTAGTGTTAAGTGACTGTCTTGCGAGTATTTTGTGAACGTGAGCGTCTCTTTTATCATAAACCGTTTAGACGTGTGTGCAGCAGGCACGTATTTTGACCAGATGCATTTTGGAATGAAGAGCAACATACGACACTGCGAACATACATTTTAAATTCACGCCACTCACCAACCGCCACTGGTAAGGTGACCTGTAAATGTGATTTCCATTGCAGTTTTGGTCTAAAAAAAACACCTCACCGGAGCGTAAAAGCTTTTTTGCGATATATGGGAGCTTATGTGACTTTGCTGTGGGTGCATTTTCAATATGTGCAATTTGAAGGGTAATGGAAATGCAGCTTTTGTCTCTTTGCTCACCTTGGTGTGTCCGGTCCAAACGTGCAGCTGTTTCTTGGGTAAGTAGCATTTGTCTGGAATATCTGGCGAGCGCAGGTTGACCCCCACATCCTGAGGAATGTGCAGATACGAGCGACCTTGATAGTCATATGCATCTTTAACTGAAAAGATAGAGAACGAAAGAATCTGTTCAGTAACTCTTCTCGTAAGGACCACATGTGTTTAGACATCTGGTCGCAATATATGTCAGTAGGACTGTTTGTGTTGTTTAAGCAGAACAGACGTCATGATGACATCACATCTTACTGTGCAGGATGGTCTTCTCTTCGGCTGGAGCCTCCTCCTCATTTTTCCCTCTCTTCTGTCGCTTCGCTGTGATCTCATCCAGCTCCTTCTGCTCCTCCTGTCGGCCAACATCAATCCAGGTTAAAAAAAAAAAACAATCTGCTAAGATTTCCATCACTGGCTGTCACAATCTTTACTACAGCATGGAAAACTCAAGGAAGCCAAGACATAAATCTATTAAAAGCTACAGAGATTACAAATGTGACCCCTGCAATTCTACAGAAAGATTGTATCATTCATAAAGCATTTACATATCAATACTTATTAATAATAAACAACATTTTTATTGTGTATACAGGAGCTCCAGAGCATCTCACCTCGGACGGTTTGGCCACATCTTTCTCATCCTGGTATTTGGCCCAGGGTCCCAGAAAGCTTTCAATCTCGGCAGCCTCTCCCCCTTTCACCTTCTTCCTCTTTTCAGATTTTTTTGCTCCAGACTCAAAAACAGTCAGCCCTAATGGAGGAAAATTGATTGTGAAACGGATACATTTTAATTTTGTTTAATTTCCCTTTTACACCATAACAGTGATGCATAGTACAGCCAAACATTTATAAGCTGTGAGATAATCACCTTTATTTTTCTCAGCCTCTTCTGTCGCTCCAATGTAAGTGTTGGATGAGATCTGACTGCTGCTGTCCACGGACGGATCCAAAGCATAACCTGCAACACAAACACGACAAATAGCTTGAAATCAGTTTCTGAAAATGAAATGCGATCTATACGACATGATCTGTCATACAAACACGAGTCACATTTCTTTCTCACCGAATGTAGAAAACGTTCTCCTCTGCTGTTCAAACATGAAGTCATTGACGTGGGCCGGTTCAGCGAAACCAGACAGCATGTTTCGCGGCGCAGCCATCTGCTGGGTCCTGAATGGGTTGACTGGTCCAAACTGAGAAAACAAATGTCATTTAGGAATTACTGATAGATGAAAATTATATTTGGGTGTCTTGATCTGTATGTCTGGCCTGTCTATTAGTTTGATGTTTAGCTCTTGGGCTGTCTTGCATGTCTTACCTCTGGAGCAAACATGGTTTCATATTTAGGATTGTAAGTGACTTCTTTGAGCTCTGGATCAAGATGCACTCCTGTCTCAACATCTTCCTGAAAAAGACAAACACATAAAATACTTAAAATAAACCATGACATCAAATAAAATAATAGAACCACTCATAAGTCACGTAATCTGGTTATTATCTTTACAGATATTCAATATACATTTATCCTTTAGAGTAAAGGTATAATCATTTTGCACATTGCATATTTTAACACATTGACAGTCTGTATTTCCTAAGTCACTGCTTGTTGCATACCGACACAGAACAAAAGCCGTCTAACTTAGCAACTTTAATGTCAAAAACGTAACTTATCACTGGTATTTTGGAAAATGTAAAAGTACTTATGATTCCAAAACTGCTGCTATCTAGAAAGGCAACACACTAGGTTTTCAAACACAGCCATTGACTGTATGTGGCGCGTTACATTTGTACCTTCACAGCTACTTCAGGCGCTGAATTCAGGACGGCTAAAGTTGTGATGCTGCTGGATTTTAAAGGCTGAAGATGCGCAATCGCATCTGGATCCACTTTCTGCGGTTCGGTACCAGATTCGGACTCATTTTCCGAATCTGAGTCGCTGCCGTAAGAAACGAGGGAACCCGCCGTCGCCGCCATGTTGAATGTTATGGCTCCTTCGTCACCGGATCCTTAATAGTCTATATAACTGAAATACAAAATTTAATTTCCAACATTCATTTTATGACACATGTTTAAGCTTTATATTGATACAAATCTAGTTTGTTATTTTTATATCTCTAAATTGCTATAAAGACGCAGTTATTTAAAGATAGCAACTAATGTTTTTATTCAGCTTTTAGGACCTACTTAAGATAAGAGGCTTGTTCGACTTCCTGCGGCGCCGCAAGAATCGACAACCGGATGACGTCAAAGTTCCGCGAGAGCAATTTAAAAGCAAACTCCTCGTATGATTTCGCGAATCGATCTCGCGGTACTTTGACGTCATCCGGCTGTCAATTCTTGTGGCGCTGCATGTCGAACAAGCCGATTGCTTCAAAGCGCGCACGTGGCGACATGTACGCGCATTATGTTATGTGCCACTTTAGTTATTATTTAATTTACTAAACATATAGCTAAAGACTTTATTTGACTGTTTTGGTGACTTAAACCACATATTCTCTCTTTAAACATCCGACCTCTACATAAACGTCAGCCAAAGTGACGTCAGTTCTTTGTACATTTTATTGTACCCTGTTGCATCAATATTATATAATTTTCCGTATATGTTTGTACTATTCTACAAAATACAGCACATATGTACACTGTACATAGATATACACATACGACTGTTGTACTAGTATGCAATTTCTTTCCAAACTAATTTTGAGGTCGTCATAGAATATTTGTCCTTTAGTAGAATAATTTAATGTGTAGTATTCCTAAAACATCAAATACAGTAGTGCCTTTAAGATATTTCATAATGAGTAATTCGTGTATGCAGAGATTTGGTGTAAGGGCGTGGTTTGAGAGCGATATTGACCAATTAGGTCAGGGATCCCGCTTTGGGCGGGTCGCAGCGCTGCAGCGGCTTCTGGGCTCCAACAATAGAAAGCGGGACGTACCATCTGCAACCAAAGGGGTGGAGCCACAAACACTGACATCCAATATCGTTTCTCCACACGAATACAACAGAGTCTTGTCATTCATGCGTTGATTTGTTTTATTTTGCATTACACGCTGCCGTGAAAGGGATAAAAGCTTTGCGTTTTTACTTACAAAGTGCTGTTTTTTCACAGCGGATCCCTTTTCCAGCGGAGACGGTGCGGTTGTCCGGCGGTGGTCTCTTTAACGGGATTCACACCAGCTGTATTCAGTACTGTATTTGAGAAATGAGCCCTGCACAACTGTACATTGAAGAATTTTAAAGGAATGAACCGCATTCTCGGGAAAATCATGGAAAAATAAGAGTGAATTACATTTTGTTCAGGTGTGGTGTTTTATGTTTGCTTGTTTTGAAGTATGCGTTTACTTGTCACTTATTGCATTTGACATCAGTTCTTTGCTGTTAAAAAACTGAGAAATCCACAATGCAGGTTTGCATGGGAATGAAGTGAGAAGAATTTTCCTTTACTATTTTGTGCATTTATTTTTTTCTGGTTGATGCATTGGTCACGTAAACGAATACTGCCTGGCCATTCAGGACTGAATGACAGGTGTGGGTTGAATTATGCATGTGTGCGAAACAACTCGCATAATGCAGTCTGATCTATCCTGAATACATGATAGTTGATGTAACTGTTGCATATTTTAGAGATTTATTATGATATGCTTTCGAAACATGAAATTAGAAAAGCATTTCATTGCACTTGGGATGATGTATCTGAGATTGATGCATTCAAGGGGGACTGGGTCTCACATCTGTACGGCACAGGGCAAACTATCACACCAAAATGCAATGCAGTTTCAGTGCCGCCTTAAACAACATGTACTCCAAATTAATGCAGGCATTGCAAATATTTTCCTTGTGTTTGTTACAATGTGTTTTACTCCATGGATGTTTTGCTAGATAGTAGATTTCATGTAAATGCCTCCAGACTGGAGTGCAGTTTGTGCATGCAGGGGGAAGGGCAGCACACACTGCGAGACTCGCTTTGTGAAACCTGAGACTTCTGAAGGCACAAAGCATCTCCATCGCTTCTCTGATCAATAACGTTTTATTCGTGTTGAATGAAATAATGTCTTTTTAAAAAATACAAGCATGCTTGTTTTCGATCCCGTGCACTGCCATTTTAAGTTTTCGCTCTTTCTGTGGCGAATGAGGTCCGATATATGATATCTGAGAAGACATGATTCATTTTAATGAGTCGATTCGTTCGAAAGTATCCGTTCACAGGAGCTGGTCTAAGGATGCGTTTAACAATAACATTAGATTGTTGTATTTACTTTAGTATTTAAGTTATATATGTCGTCATTACTTATGTTTTTTTGCTAAATCTGTACCCCTACGATATGGTTTTGCCATAGTTTGGTAAAACAATATATAGGCTAATTTTGTAACCACAAAATAACCATGGTTTTGACAACCACGGTTTTCAAAAACCACACACACAAAACGTGGTTAATAAACTTTTACCACAATAATGGTTAATTTTTACAAGGGATGTTCCTGCTCAAAACAGTTATGTTTAATATTGCTTGTTTATGCTTCTAACATGTCACCAACCCTACAGTTAAATATTAAAGAAAGTTCTTCCTCAAGCCTGTGATGCAGTCCAGAGATTTATAAACGATGAGCGAATCGTTTCTATCGAATCGATTCAAATGAACAATTCGTTCGCGAGTCGATCTTCACTACTGTGTGTTATGTTGTTTTACGACCGCATGCTTTACGAGATGAAAACATGACCAAGGCGATAATAAACAATAACACAGGTATTCTATCTATCTATCTATCTATCTATCTATCTATCTATCTATCTATCTATCTATCTATCTATCTATCTATCTATCTATCTATCTATCTATCTATCTATCTATCTATCTATCTGAAGTTTTTCATAAAGTACACACAATATTAAACACCAAATTGTTCATTGATATACAACAATATTTACCTCATATTTTTCACCATAAACAATTAAAATGATATGCATTCTAACCCAGCAGGCATATGACCGACCTTTATTATTGAAATAATGTCAGTTCTTGTTTCAATGTTGAAACAACGTGGATACAACAGTTAATGCTAAATGGTTGCAAAAGATTAATAGAATGCTTAAAAATCAACGTTGAAATTTGGTTGAAATAATGTCAGTTGTTTGTTCAACGTTGATATAACGTTAAAAGAGTGGTTAATGCTAAACGCGATGTAACAGTGATTCAATTTGCAAAATTAAAGGTTAATTCAACATTGATTCAAACTTGTCCTTAACGTTGGTTTTTAACCTTTTGCAACCGTTAAGCATTAACTGTTGTATCCACGTTGATTCAACGTTTATGTCCGTAACGATTTTTGGGCAATGCCAAACAAAGCATTAAATCAAAGTTTTATGTTATTATGATTATTTGTATCACCCAGCCCTTTTATATAGGTAAACAGAGATAGAAAGTGATGCTGCAGAGATGAAATGGTGGTCTGGTGGTTGGATGTGTCCTAAACTCACTGTAGATTTCAGCTGTAAGGGCATCTCACACACAAGAGTCTTTGTTCATGCGTTCTGATCAGCCGGGCATCCCACAAAGACCCATCTGTATGTGTAAAACTGGGGGTCAGTGTCTAGTTAATGTCTGTGTGTGTGTGTGTGTGTGTGTGTGTGTGTGTGTGTTGTTGTCATCAGACATCTTTGCCAGTGTGTTACAGAATTGTGATGCTTTGACGGATGAAAAGTTGCCAGGTCTATGAGCGTTCAAAGAGAACGCCGTCCACGAAAATCAGACCTACAGGAAAGCGTAAAACTGGAAGTTAAACATGGATGCTATCTTGAGCATAGCAGGTGCCTAAAGATCCCACCCATATGTCCCTATTCTGATCTCTAGAAATGGCTAGTTTGTTCAAATCTTTACCTTTGTATGATCAAGAATACCAGTGATACATGCCATATATAGTCATAACAGGTTTTGGAGAGACCTGGGAGAGTCATTTAGGGTCATTTGAATATTCAAATCTTTACAGCAACACATCAGAGACAACATCTGAACAAGGTTAATCTCAAAAGCAAAACTAGATGTCCATGGAGTTCATAAACGCAAAATTACTTTTTATGGATACTATCGTACGTACATAACAGTAACGCTATCGAATCGTCACCTGTTTGTAAGTGAGAGCAGGCAAGAATCCACCCTAACTCTGAGAATGTAACCGGACACCACGCTCGCAACAACCACACCATCATACGATCGCATTGTTCTCCACCTGTCTTCTGCCACTAAACAAGTACAAACAAATAAATACCTCTGACAAGCCCAACAAACTCTTTTCAATCTCAATTCAAAAGACTGTGTGAACACAAAAGTGTGAGTTATTGTGACAGTATGACAGGTCTGTACTAGGAGCATCACTAAATGACATAAAACGAGGTGATAGTGAAGGAAATTCTGCAAGGGCAGTGAGAGACGCTAAAGGGAGAATTCACTACGACACTGCCGGTGTTATTTATTTGCACACTGTGTTTGCATTGCTGTACCGCCTGATAGACTAATGCAATTATGCATATCAGGTAACTGAAGCCAGAAAGATAAGAATCTCATAGAGACATGAGTATGGGCTTTTTAAACCTAGCAACCAGCAACAACCATTAGCAATCAATCACAATATCCTGGTACTGTTTTCAGCAGACAAGATCCACTCACATTTCAGCAGACAGATCCACATAAAAAGGGCTGCAAGGTACATAAAATTATTAACATATTGCAAAAGTGCATATTGCAATGGTTTGCAAAAACCACCATGATTTTAATGGTTCATGGTTTTAAATGTAGATAGCAGAGACTTGTTGTGAGTAATGGTGCGTTCACACCCGATGCGGAAGAGGCGGCAAGCGCAAGTGATTTTCATGTTAAGTCAATTTAAAGACGCAAATCATCCTGTGTTGTGGTAAGCATGAATGGTGCGGATGGCGCAGAACGCGCGAATTGAGCACTGCCGCGTGATCTGCGCAATTTAAAAATCTGAACTTTGGCGGATTTTTACGCCGCGTTAACCAATCAGGAGTGACGTGATTACAGGAAGTGAGCGGAGGCAGAAAAACAAAACAACAATGCAGAACAATTATCATCGCTACACGAGACATCTTTTACAGGAATTAAAAGGATCTTGTTTGGAAGAAAGTGAGTGACGAGGTCGAACAATTTGGTAAATTTACTCAATTTGAGCTATATAAGCCCCTCCCATGACGCAAATTTACACGTGAATGTCTGGAATTACTATAATTTCACGCGTGAATGAAGCGAGTAAACTCAAAAAGTTCAGGCGTCTAACTACACGCGAATAGTGCGTCTTGTCGCCTCTTTCGCGACTAGTGTGAACGCACAGTTAGCAATGCCTTTTTTCTAGAAAAAGTTAGGTACATAAATGTTCATTTTTAAACATATAATGTTAATTGATTTTACAAATTTCAAGCGTTATACAGAATATTTTTGCATGTTAATGAATACAGCGTTTATTTTCAATATCAATATATAAACATATTACATTTTTAAATCTATTAAATATAATATATTTAATATACACTACAAAGTATTACACAATATTTTACATTGTAAAAAGTTGGATCAACTTAAAAAATTACTTCAATTGGTAACTTAATTTTTTCAACTTAAAATTCACTTTAGGTGTTATCAATTGAAGTATTTTTTTAAGTTAATCCAACTTTTCACTTTTGACAGTGCAGTATACAAAATTATAAATGCATTATACAGGAAATACACAAAATTAGTTGCAACATATCCAAGAAACATCTTAATAATAAAGAACTTATTCTAAGTGCCCAGTTGTCAAATGTTAGCTGGCACAGCAATGATCTGCTGTTTTATGATACCTATGAACTTGAAAACTTGTTTCCCATTCAATTCCCAGACACAAAATATGATAATTGAAGGTAAGCTGGATGAGCAAGAGGTTGGGCGGTGTTGCGCCACAGCCTGCGGGCGGTCCGGTCACAGCGACTGGGCTGATATTTAATTACAGCAGGCCATAAATTTACATTTCACAAGCACATAATTTCACTTCCCTCCTCTGCTGCCATCCACTCGAGCCACGACTGACGACAGAACGCTTCTAAATGCATCTGACCCCAATTTTCTTCTGGCCCAAATACTACTAAACGACCTACTGTTTCGAATCCAGAGCCGGTATTTACAGAAAGCGGGTGGGTGTTCAATTATGGTTCGCTAAACTGATTTGCATGCTAGGTGTTTTGCATGGCGGATGGAGGCGTGCAGTGTTCAGTTCTGCCCTGATTCAGATAAGTCACTTGTCGAGTACATCACCAGATTTATTCAAGAAACTTGTGATTCATCATGGTCCGCCTGTAGCTGCATTTCTATTACAGATTTGCGCAAAACTTTAGGGTTATTTTCTAAATGTCGACAAAAGACGAAATGACGACGTTTCCATTAATCGATGATATGCACTAAATGTAGTTTCTCTCGCATTAAGTCATTCCAAACATCACGTTGACTGATGTTGGTAGGTTTACTAATATCACATCCACCGCACTAGGCCTTATTTTTAACCAGAGGAGACGTAAGAGTATTATCCAAACATTAATGCCATGTAAAGCCTCTTATACTTAGAAGCGGCAACGTATTGGTGTTTCTTGTATATTAAATCAAAAGAGATACATGAGTGTTATCCAAACATTATTGGCAAGGAAAGTTTCTTATACTTGGGAGCAGACACGTATGAGGGTTTTTTTCTGGAGGTTTTAGTTCATACCGCATCATCTTTAAATAATAATTATGTGACTTAGTTGCATCAGGTGACCTGAAAATGCGAATAAACTTTCCATTGCAGTTTTGCAAAATACACCTCTTCCGAATAACCTAAAAAAAACACCTCATCTGATGCATTAAAACTTTTTTGCAATATATGGGGTTTATGCGAAATTAGGGGTTTCCAACTTTCCATCACAGATGGATTCGCCAAATTTCAAATAAAAATCCCTTAACTTACAAAAAAGATTTTATGCTCGCTTGAGGTGGTTTTTGAAAAAGAGTAAAAAAAAAGTCACCGTGCCCTTGCTGTTAGTGCCTGCATCAAAAATTCTACATTTCTTTTTCTGTGCACAGCATTCAGTTTGGCAATAACAAGCTGCACTGCTCGTAAATGTATAACTTGTCCAATTGTAACTAAATGCAGTCCTATCTCCATTTTCTAAGCGTGCCTTCCCTTACGAAAATTAACCATGGTTTTACTACAGTTAAGACCAAAAAAACATGGTTACTGTAGTAAAACCATGGTTACCACAAAATAACCATGGTTTTGACATCCATGGTTTTCAAAAACCATAGTTAAACCATGGTTAGTGTAGTAAAACCATGGTTTTGCTCATAGTAATCAATTGACCAAAAAACCATGGTTACTACACTTTTACCACAATAAAATTAATTTTCGTAAGGGTTGTTTTATGAACTGTTGGTTACCGTGTTACTAATACCACTCGAACAACTTAATGGAAACGCACCTAATTTGGCTTTTAAATTCAAAATGTTTTGTGAAATTAAAAAAGATTTGCTTCACGTTTGGATGGAAACCCCGCTGTTGACATTGGCCTTATTTTTAATTTGCAATGTAAATTTGCACAATTTAAATGGTAATGGAAACGCAGCTAGTGATGTGTCAAAAAGCAAATGTAACATCGGCGACAAAACATAAACCAATAAGAATGAACCAAATTGATGATGTAAGCACTCTGCATGTTACATTGTAGACAGCTTGACCTTTGTGCAGTCAGAGATTATTCATGAATTGTCATTAATAATAAAATCAATAACATCATGTTAATTTAATTGAATAAAAACACCATAAAATAATACAATAAAGAAGTCATGTATGTGTACATACATTTGCTTTGTCTTTCTGTCATTTGACTCCTTAAATCCTTTATTTTATTAAGGTTTGTAATGACAGCGTTCCTTTAATCAATGAGACATTAGTGTTTACAATCAATTAACTTCAAATACATCTGATAAGGGAAACTGCTGCACATTGTTTAAAGCGAAAGGAGGACACGGCAGAGAAGCGATAATGAGAATCGTTCACTCCTGCTTCATTTTCCGCCTCCCTGCATTTATTTTTACGCGCTGCCTCCAGACAGACAGACACATCAAAAACTCAGTGTGTGTGTGTGTGTGTGTGTGTATAAGAAAGATTGTGAGAGAGAAACACTGCCCTTGTTTGATTTCTGTGGGCAAGACAGAAAAACTCCTACATAAAGTCGATCGCCCACATTAGATCAAGTGAATAAAGTTTCCGGTTGGGGACGGAAACGCTCGTCTCTTCATTTGAGATATTCTTGGATGTTGTGGGTGTCTGCAGGTGGTCGGATTTACATGGATATACTGTAGGGCTTATGTGTGATATAGATGTTTATATAAATCAAAATGTTTTTCAGCAAGCAACAGCCATCATTTAACTGTCTAAAGTCCGGCTATGCGTAACCCACTTGAAACTTGACTTTGGTTACATTTTGTTTTTGCCAAAATAACTTGTGAGAAATCTGATATTCCATCATGCAAAGAAAGTCAAAATGATTACAAGCTTTTTGGTTTAATTTATTTATTTCATTCATTTTTTGGTTAGACGTCCATTACATTTTTACTGACAGCTCATTTTAGCTTTGTTTTAGCCTAGACATCTGGGCTGTTTCGTATATTTTATATTTATATATAAACTTTATTAATGCTAAAATATTAAAAAGATTCATGACACTGAAGTCACATTGCTACACTATGACAGCAACCTTCGTCCACAGCAAGATTAAGCGCTCAAGGTCGAAACTGAAATGCTTAAATGTCCACCAAGCTTCTCTGTTTGACCTTTTAGGGTCAAAGGTCACAGCGGAGACCCTTCGGGTGTAATCGTTACATAAACGTCAGCAGTAGTGGTGGAGAGGACCAATCATGCGTCTCGTCCCGTGAATCATGTGATTTGTCCTGACACGCATTAAGTCTTTTGTATCAAACCTCTCCGGGGACTCGGATTCACGTCATATTAACACAGCACACGCTTGAGGCGGAAATCTGACCGCTGTTGTTAATGTAAGACGAACGCGATTTGTCACACACACGCAGTTACTTCAGGCAACGGTGCCCGGTGACAAGATAAATCTCTGTGATGGAGCTATAATGCAACATAAAAACAAATTCAAAAGGATCTATTATTTGAAAAAAGAACTCGGTCTTCTTCAGATCAATAGAAATCTAATGGGGTTGTCATTTTGACTGAGGGTTTCGGTAAAAGGGAAAATGGGATTACAGAGGCGTATTCAACCACTGTCTTAACTGAGCAAGACCAGAAGCACAAATATTAACACAGTAATATACAGGGAGTTTACTGTGAAATCATTTTACTAGCGACGCTTTACAATATATACATTTTGATCGGTATTTGTGTTCCTTGGGAATCAAACAAACAACCTTTGAGCTGCGAACACAATGCTCTACCAACAGAGAGCTTTTCAATAAAAATTAAACTATCAATTTGACTAAAGTGCAGTTTATACTTGTGCGTAGGCTATACACTGTAGGTTATGCGTAGGCTGTGCTTAGGTCTGTGTCGCCTGATGCTCATCTCGCTAAAATATTCGCAACGTGTCTGCTCTATGCAGAGCGCAAGAGTTGTGATTGGTCCATTGGGAGAATTCAATTATAGTGGTTGTGATAATCTTTTAATACTTTATTAAAACTTTTAATAATAATATAATATGAAGACAAGCTTTTGTAATGTGTTCTGTTTGCTTTTTCAGATTTTATTCATACCTTTATTAAAGGGATAGTTCAGTCAAAATATAGTCATGATTTACTCACCCTAAAGCCATCCTCGGTGTATATGATGATTGTTTTCAGACGAACACAAAAGTTATATTAGAAAATGTCCTGGATGTGCCAAGCACTTTTCATTTTTTGGCTGAACTATCGCTTTAAATGTACATTAAAAACTACAATCATGGCGGCACGGCAAATCTTATTGGTTCTTGCGTGTCTTGTGAGTAGTTGTCATATGCAGGGTTCCCACAGGTCTTTGAAATCCTTGAAATGTTGTGAATCTGGGGGAATATATACATACATAGATACAGGGCATTGAAAGTGAATGTTATGCATTAAGTTTTCTGAGACTTTTTAAGCACACGTGCTAAACTGTTCGCTTTAAATGCTTATATCTTCTGTATGCGAATGTTGATTCATACCAAAATGATTCCCCTGTTCATATGTAAAGCGCTTTGAGTACTGAGAAAAGCGCTATATAAATGTAAGGAATTATTATTATTATTATTATTAAAGACAGAAATCACATAAGCACACAAAATTATAGTAAAAATGTATTTACATTGTTAACTTCAATTGTACCTGAATGATGTTTCAATATTTTTTGCATTTTTTACACATTAAATGCTGTGTTTATTGTATTATCTAATAGAGAAACTAGAGAAAACTTAACAAGCAGCGAGTGTTTGTGTTTTTGGGATATAATCAGAGTAACAGCGGGTTCAGTATACAGGTGCAGGGCAAAGATACAAACCATTGATGTGTTGTTTGAGATAAGATCATGGTCACAAAATATTTGATTTATTTATTCATGTTCTTGAACACGATTTTGCACTTTTTCCCCTGTGTCACTGAGCACACATTTCTATAAATATTTTGTTGTGTCCATAGCACGACACGTCTTTTTCATGTCATTTTATGTATTGGTTTTTCCTTTTTATTTTCTATTTTTAAATTATTGTCGCTTGGGTTTGGGTTAGGTAGGGTGACCATATGTGCCATTCTTCCCGGATGCGTCCTGTCCAGGATTTCGGTGCGTCTTCCGGAAGTCATATTTGTTGACCGCATACGCCATTCAGTCAAAAACACAAGACATACAATCGTAGTTTCATTCTTACCTTAAAATGTAACGGTTGCTTTTCTGTAATAATAATAATAATAATCCTCTATGACGTATGTGGTCGACAAATACGACTTCCGGAAGACGCACCCGAAATCCTGGACAGAAGAATGGCACGTATGGTCACCCTAGGTTAAGATGTAATTTTATGTATTGGTTTTTACTTTTTTTTTCTTCGATTTTTTTACTATTTTATCTTGGTTAGTTGGAGTTAGAGTTGCGGTTTGGGTTTGGATGTCTGAAATGTAACAGAAAGTCGTTTCAACCCCAAGCAACAATGGTAAAAAAAGCGAAAAAAGAGACAATAATACATAAAATGACACAAAAAAGAAAGTTGTGCTATGGACACAAAAAAAAATTTGTAGAAATGTATGCTGAGTGACACAAAAAAGACGGAAAATCATGTCCATGAACACACATAAATAAATCTAATATTTCGTGTCTATACCACGACTTGCCTTGAGATTGGGTTGGCTAATTCATACAGAGTCAAGTAAAATCCTTTATTTATAGAAATAAGATATGTAGTGTAAAAAGAAATCTTTCAGATTTCAAATAGGAGTTTCTAAATTTCTAAATAAATACAATAAATGCATTAATCCAGTGCTATCACACTGACATCCCAGAATTCCCATCAGCGCCGGGAAATTAATGATCAGGCAGCATTACAGCAAGATGGGCTTCAAAAATTATTTCTAAAATACAAGTGGGAGGGGGACGAACGGCATGGCCTATCTTTAATCCAGAACACAGGCCAGTGGCGATATACAGTCTATTCCAGGATGTGTTAAATCAGAGCAGCCATTGAGAAATGGAGAGCGACATTGACTGTAGCCTCACAGCGGGCGTTCACTTCCTACAGATCTCATTATGTACAGGGGGAAACAATTTGGCACCAGCTACAAATCGATGCTCTTATCATTGTTCAGTATAGCAGGCGATAATGGCTCTGTTTCAAAGCCTAGTGAGCTACAAAGACAGCTTCATTCCAACATGCTGAAAATGCATCACACTATTAAACATAAAAACACGGACACATTGAGTAAAATGTAACATTTTATTCAAACTATTTTTATTGATTGGTGTCGAAAGAAAGATGTTCTCACTTTTGTTGCAGTGCATTCTGGGATTAGCTTCTTCCAGAAAGATGCATGTGATGAAACTTAAAATTTTGGCAGCTCGGCATGGTTTGATGCAATGTTTTGTCTGCCAGTCATTGGAGTCTGTGTACTTGCGGTAAATGGGCCAAGTCTGTATCAGTCTCTTGCCTGATAAATTGGGCTGTATTCGTTTTTAAAAGCCATCAATGTTACTGCGGCCTAATGTGTCTTGAAGAGAGGTCACATGACACACACAATGCATCCATTGACATTTGTCTAAACAGACAGTGTGGTTTTTTGAGAGTAATGGCTCTGTGTGTCCACAAACAATGAACTCCCACTTCCCCTGTTATTTCGGAGCGACACAACGTGGTGGCCTGTGTAGGATTTTCTAATGGAACCACTCCATGTGTCTTTGTATGTTTGAAGAAAGCTTACTTTCCTTTCATTTCAATAGTACCACCAGTAGTCCTGAATGTCCACAAATAACCCATCTTGGCCGAGATGCCAGATTGGCACACTGTGCCCATTGGCCTCACACCCAGTAAGAAACCCCTGAGGTCTTCTAGCCTGGAGAAATGCCTCTATTCATCACAGATCCATGATGGAGGCTGTGCTGTCTCAATGAGCACAGTTGGAGTTAATGGGCCAGTCATGCGACTCTCTGCGGATCCGGCAATGCTTGATTGATAAAGTCACAACAAAACCATGACACACAACCTTTCAGTGTGGACACCTACATCTGACATCTCTCACCGGCTCCAGGTGAAGCTGATTTTTTTGTGGAGAAAGTGTTTTAAATCATAAAAACTGGAAGAGTATTAAGGCCGGGGTATACGTTTTTTCCGCGTCACGCGGTAAATTATTACTCTACCAGGCCACCAGGGCAACACTGATTCGCAACATTAGTATACCTTCGGCTTTAAGGAGTTCACACTATGAATGTAGCTGGATTTTCATCCAAACGTGTAGCAGATCTTTTCATAGTTCGCAAAAAAGCTGATACATCAGACAATCAGTCACGTGGGTTTAATGTTCGCTACGTCAGAGTTTATTCGGCAAATGCGTTTCCATCTCAAATTATTTGCATTTACTCTTTTTAGCATAAATCAAAAACCACTTCAAGTGTAAGGGTTTTGTCTTGTGTTTTGTTTGTTTTGTTGTCAGGTCTTTTTTTTGATATCCTGTTCTGTTTTCAGTCTTTTATTTTGAAATATGGTCACACTTTCCTTTGTACTTCCTGTTTGTTCAATATAAATCTGGTTCACTAGTATCATATCACTGTGAAGTATTGCCAAATAACTCCTGCATACCAAGCGTTTCACTGTTATTATCCCTGTTCCATAGTTCTGTCTTGTTTCTGTCTGTTTTGTATTCCTGTTTCTGTTTTTGGATATTCTGGACTTTGACCTGTTGCCTGTTTATTGGATTACGTTTTTGGATTGCCCTTGTTGGATTTGTTTGCCTGCCCTTTTGGGATTTTCCTTAATAAAACCTCCTTGCATTTGGATTCGTCTCTCTCTCACTTGTGTAAGCAGCCAGCGTTACATCAAGCAAGCGTAAAAACTTTTTTGTGAATTATTAGATTTTTATTAGAAATTTGGCTCGTTTCTTATGCTTTACTTTAAAATGCTGGGTTCAAAAACCTAGCTAGTAACTATAACTATAGTGGTGAAGGGAGTATGCCCAATTCGGTTACTCGCTCCAGTTGTTCATGTCACTTGCGCAAATGAAAACAATGCTCTTCTCCACTTTCGATACATCTAGATGTATCAACCCAGACATGTCAATAAGCTATTCGCTGATAGACTTGTGCGACAACACGTCATGTGAATTTCCCGCTCTAAATTTTCTTTATTTGCGCAGAAGATACAATTGGAGTGAATATTGCACGTTTGTGGTAATCAAATTATCTCATTTGCGTTGCCTGGTGCAACTATCTACTTGTGCAATTAAATTTGTTTTTGGTTTGCAGATACCATAAAAATATTAGTGTCCATACTAATGGACGATATCAGTAATGTTATGTTAATTCTAAATTATAATTTTCAATGGCAAACATATTTTTTCCAAAATCTGCTCTGGAAAAAATAACTTTCTTAATAGCATTTTAGTAAAAATATCTAAAAATTCTAAATGAAGATGCATTTTTTGATGATCAAAATAACCTAAAAAAAGTCAAATTTTTGTCACAGTAATAGAACATGTAAGTGAATTTTTGCTTAAAACAAGCAAAAAAAATCTGTCAATGGGGTAAGAATTTTTTGTCAAAATTTTCTTGAATTAAGTGTTAATCTAAAAAAGGTTAACTTATTTCAAGATTTTTTATACCCACTGACTGGCAGATTTTTTTGCTTGTTTTATGCACAAATTAATTTATGCATAAATTTGACTTTTTTTCCTTTTGCTCATCAAGAAAATGCATCTTGACTTAAGAATTTTTAGGTATTTGTACTTAAAACAAGACAAAAATACTAAGTGGATGGAAATGGCAAATTTCTAATAAAAATCCCTTAATTCACCAAAATGTTTTTACACTTGCTTAAAGTGTTTTTTGATTTATAGGAAAAAGAGTAAATGCGAATAATGTGTGTGAACTCTGCTGTTCTTTCAGTTATCGTTGTGGTCCATAGTGTGTCAGGTAGAAATTCACATCATGGTACAGTGTTATCTGTGAGCTATAAGGCTGCAATATGATCAGCTGTTATGTCATCAGCCGGTGTTTATAATCCAACCACAGCCTGTCTGACCGGTCTAACAGCAGTGGATCCACCAGCATTAACTCTATACAAATGTAGTTAGTATGACTAACAAAAGACGGGATCTAGACAAACTCACACGCTCTTAGTATTTGCACGTGAAACCATGAAACAGCTGGTTAACACCCAGTTGTTTAAAACATACCATTATTGTTTAACAATTACAAAGTATTAGTAAATTAATTCATATAATATAAAGGATAAATAGTCATTGTTAGAATAGTTAATGCAAGATTTCTAAAACAGCTTAGTTCTAAAATTTACCAAAATGTTTGCTAAGGTTATATAGTAACATATAATAAACAGTTGAAGTTTAGTGATTTAGTTTCTTTTAATAAAAACATTATTTGGTGTATTTGGTGTAATGTGCAACATGTTCACACAGTTTATTGTTCAAAAAGCACATTGTTTTTCACATACCGTACATTATCAGGGCTCCAGACTAACTTTTTTCACTAGGAGCACAGTGGCCCCCAACTGAAAGTTTTAGGGGCGCAACCAGAAAATTTAGGGGCACACACCAAAAATCAACATGCTTACCAAATATTCACATTTCTACTAATTTATACTTTAATGACAGATGCAGAAAGTACAATGTGCTGTTTCAAATTCAGTGTCACATCACAAAAAAAGGTCAAATTTACTGGTCGCACATGTGCGACTGGATGTAAAATTCAGTGGCACACTTTCAAATTTTGCTGGCAAAAAGCCACCATTTGGGGGCAGTCTGGAGCCCTAATTATTGTACGTCTTTCTGAAACACATGATTTTTACAATGCTCATCGTTCTGATTGGCCAGCTACAATGCGTTGCGATTAGCTATTAAATCTAGCATTTGAGATTACAACCTTTACCAAAACACAGCAAAAATAAAAGCTACACCTTCTTTCTTTGCATTTGGGCGGTGTTATACAAATCCTCTCTCACAGTGACATAGATATGTGGGGGCGTGTTTGAATGATGCGTTTTAAGATGAAAGAATATCTCTTTGGGTTTGAGATTTTAATTTTTGCAACTTTACGGATCTTCTATTTGAATGAACAGCTTTTAAGACACAGAAAAACATAAAATCGCATCATATGACCCCTTTAATGAAAAAGCTGGACTACTGTACATCATGTCGAGCGTTGCAGTTTCTCCTGTTCATTTTTCAGTAAGTTTTCTCATGTCGTCCCTGAAGTGCTTCACCAGCAAACTCGATGTAATGAAGGTTCTTCTCAGCTAAATAAAGGCCAGTTTTCTCTCTTTGTGTCATAACTAGACAAACACAGGCCTGTTATTGATGGCTTTGATTTCTGCCTTCACAGCTTCTTCAGTATCATTCATCACTTCGTCCTTCAACACTCTTTGAGTCCATAGCATCTCCATACTGTTCAGACTGAACACATATTAAAGAACAGAAGCTTGGACAAATTTCTCTTGATGGTTTGCTGTTGATGTCGCATTTCACCTTGCCGTTGACATTTGTTTCAATACAAACATGCATTTCTATCTAAATAAGGCTTCCTGCATACTTTTAATTTAGACTTTTGTTCTTTTATTCATAAAAGTCGACTCTGTCTGTCTGGAAAATTAGTATCTGCTAACAAAAACATGCCGTTTAATTCAATTAAAGGTTATTTCTACCCAGTTAAAAATACAGTATATTTAAGTGTACTGAAAAGAAACTTAAATATGCATTTTTTTCTGCGTTTTCAAAGCTTTGATTGTGTTTACAGTGCACAATAACATGTGTTTATGTTTTCTGTGTAAAAAAATTAAGTATTTCTATAGCGCTGTTTTCACTATTATAAAAACAAGCTGATGTCTTTCTTGTTTTATGAAGTCCCTCTTTCAGAAATACGTAACAAGTTGTGATTGTGTAGCTGGTTCAGTGTGTTGCGATTCGACGACAGCATCTTAGCGCATACACGTTGTCTGGAAAGGTCACGCCAGATTGATGAAGCTGTTCTCAGCAATGGCCAAACAAATTGTCTCGATGAAATAGCAAAAGAAACACTCTATTAATGCAACTTTTCACCTTCTCCGTGTAAGTGCAACAAGGTTACGCACTTTTTTGGCACTGGTATTCTTGTAGGCGGACGTTAGTCAAAAATTCTGAATATTGTCATCATCTAACTGGTATGTACAGAGCTGTAGTCCAAACCAGCCGTCCTTGATTCTGTTAAAGTAAATATATCACTTGGCATTGAACTTTGAACTTTTATACAAAGTTTTTTAAATGTGAACTTTTTTGTGCTAAATAAAAGTGTAAAGTAAAAGTATAGTTCTACTTTCAGTACACAGAGGGTCCCCTTACATGGAAGCCGCCATTTTGTTCACCCATGTTTCTACAGAAGCCCTTAACAGACAATTTTTTTTACTAAGTTGTCTCTGACGATGACGTAGCTTCTCTATGCATTTCAAAAGCGAGGAGTGAGCAGTGGACTGAGTCGCTGGTTGCAATTTGCAACCTCACCACTAGATGCCGCTAAAATTTACACACTGCACCTTTAAAACACGTTAACTGGCGCTGTCCCGTGAGCGGGACACTCGGGTTTACTTCAATATTTTTCATGTAAATGTTAATCTAGCACAACAAAGTATATATTTTTAGAAAGGTCTAAGAATGTAGTTTTCATATTTTAAAACCTTTTAGCAGTAATAATAATGCAGTGACTGTAATTTATTAATTTGTGACAAGAGTATGCAGCAAACCTCACAGTAAAACACAAACCTCAATTTTCTTTTAATGAAAAATTTCTTATTTAATTCTTCACCTCCAGACACTTCTGTAAAAACCTTTAAAGTGTCTTCTTTAAAATAAGACCAAAATTAGACTTCGAGACCAAAAATGTCAGTTATAGTAATATACATATTAAGTTTATTTTTAGAATTACTAAAGACAAATTTTTTGGAATAATAAGTTTAAAATTAATGTGTGCAAAAAATGCTTTTACTAAGTGTACTTAAACTGAATTTTGGGGCTCTTTTAACCTGGGTATAGTACTTTTCACAATTTTGCGTTGTTGCGAAGCAGCCTAACAGTAAATACCAAAAATGAGAAACAAGGACGAACCAAAAGACATGAAAATACAGCAAACTGATTTTAATATGTGAGACATGCTGGTGTGATCTTTTTGCATTAAGTGATGAAATAAAAGAAAAGAGAGTTGTATTTAGATACACATTATTCACAAACAACCTTCTAGCATTTTAAAGATCTGATGAAGCATGGAGTAGATGGGGAAATGTGGCAGTTTTTAGACGTTACTTGATTTGCTTAATTTCCCAAAAATGAGGTGCAGCATATGCAAATGAACCACGCTATCATCAGCAGGCACAATTTATTCTTAGTGAATTCTGTTGTGTTGTCATTCACACGTTATACAAGTTAAAGACAGATTTTGAGTTTGAAATGTATTGTAATCTCATATCTACTCAAGCTAATGATAAACACAAACCCTGAGAAAAGTCAAGTCCTCAGCAAGTCCATTGCTTTAAAGACAATGGTCACCAACCCTGTTCCTATTACTTCACCTCCAAACACACCTGAACCTGCTGATCAAGCTTTTAATGGCCACCTATAAAATAGAGGAAGGTGTGTTGAAACTAATAGATCTCCAGGAACAGGGTTGGTGATCACTGCTTTAAAGTTTAACTCGTTTTGTAGATCCTGCTAAAATAAAATTTCCCACCAAGCTGTTCTGTGTCCCCATACAGGCAAGAAGTGAGATTAAACACCATCCTGCCATCTGCTCTGTGGCATTTGAATTAAAGTTTAAATCGAGCTGTAGATGTGTGACCAGACTACACATCACTGAGACTCGAACACAAAAGAATAAATGACATGAGAAAGAAATATATGTTGATTTTAAAGTGGTAGTGCATTGGACTGAAGTACAGTAGCAACCCCAAGGTCATGGGTTTGTTTCTCAGATAATGCAAATACTGATAAAGTAAGCCTGAATTCGCTTTGTAAGTATGTACAGTAAATCAACTAAGACGAGCTAACAATAAATATAGGTCATTAATGTTTCAAAAGCCTCCTATACACTGCAAAGGAGTAATGACTGAAGAGGCGGTCACACTTGACTTTAAGCATGCAAATATTTTTCAGACGTTGCTACGAATACAGGTTGGGAGCACTTCGTCCATCTTTGCTTTTCAGTAGAGAGAAAGGTCATCCCGTGATGTACCGGTTTTCTACTGGTCACATGTCTCCGCGTCATACGAATTTGCAGGATGTACCAGACTTGAACTTGGTACACAAAATGCAAAATAGCTTTGTTTCCTGTCTGACGCATTTGCATGCGCATGAATGGAAGTCAACGGAAGGAAAAGTGTTGCAGCGTAAATACCTTGAAATTCTTAACTCGATATATAAGCAAAATGAACACATATATAAAGTCTTGTTTTCAGAAAAAATTATGAAAATCATGTAAAAAAAATGTCTGCAAGTGGGATTAGGATAATTAAATTTGTAGCAGAGGATTTTCTCGAATATTACAAAAGAACCACCTTCTCCACTTTTTAAAAAATGCAATTGCACAACACTCCTGATTGCTAACTAGGAGGACCAATAGTCTTGATGATCCACCCGGAAAAAGAAAATCCTCCACAATACCTTTAACTTGAATTAAGTTTATTAAATCAAGTTGAAACTTAAATGATTACGTTTTTTACACTGGAAAAAAAAGATTTAGTTAATTTACACATTTTTTTAAGGTAAGTGGTCACAATCAATTTATTTAAGATACATTTAAACAAAAAAATTTGAAATATAAAACAAAACAAAAAAAACTTTTGTTTAAATGTAGCTTAAATAAATTGATTACAACCACTTACCTTAAAAAAGTAAATGAATCATTTTTTTCAATGTACCCCCACTGACAGATTTTTATTTTCTTTTTTCCAGAAAACAAGACCTAATCTCTTAAATAATTTTGCATCTCAAGTAAACACCCATAGCCTACGGCAAAAAATATATTTTGTATGATGCTTATAAAAATGTATTTTTCACCTATATATTTTTTGACCATTTTATACAAAAATATATTAAAATAAATATATTTTAAGGCATTTATATTCACATCGCATTAAAAGAAAATCTTTGTTTATGTTACAACCTGTAAACATAACAGGTTGTAAAAGGTAAATAAATATATTTTCAACTGCAAAAATAAACTTTATAAACGTATATATTTTGGCCAGGAAATATATATATATTTTTTGTCGTATGGGTTGTAAAAGTAGAAATCTATTTGTTGCCCCAGAAACACATTTTTACAAAAAATTTTGCCATTTGGGTATACTATATATTAGGGCGTGTTTATACTTGACATGTTTGGTATATTTAAACGCACATGGACCACAGACAGCCCAACGAACCAAAAACAGGACGTATTATCACAAGACAGCAGTATGAGCGGTGTATTCAATTCAATTTTATTTATATAACACTTTTCACAATTGTTTAGTTGTTTCAAAGTAGCTTTACATGAATAAAAACAAGAGAAAACACAGAAAAATCAGAGGACAGCAGCTAAGATTAAACCATACTAGTGAGCAGAGTAACATATATAGTTATGTCACGTATAAAACAGAGTTCAAAGTTAAGCCAATGTCCGCTGACTCCCTAGGGGTCGAAAAAACAGGAGAAAAACCCAAAAAGTCCTTGGGAGAAAAAACCCTTGAGACGGAGCCAGACTTAGCCGATCCTATAGAGGATACACTATATATTAAATACTATTTTATAAAATTTTATGGGAATTAAAAATTTTTTACATTTATATTAAAAGTTATAGGAAGCAGTTGGTTGTCACTGGGTAGACTTAGGCGATCCAGTAAAAATCCTATATATGAAGTACTATATATAAAAAATACTATACTATAAGATTCAATAAAAATGAAAAAACAAATTAATTAAAGGGGAACGGTCCGTGGGCATTACTATGATGGGAGGCCGGTAGATCAGTGGTGTATGCATAAACAAAATGAGCAGAGGGCAAACATGCCGCAACGGAGAGGTAAAAAGCCATTAACATTTGGTCCATCGAGCATATGCTGGTAAAAACGCACAAAATGCTTAAGTTTATAAAATGTTTGGTGATAGTAAAATATCTTAATGAGCTCCTATCTGTTAATAATACCTCCATATAAAGACACATAAAAGAAGCATGTTTACTCCAGCATGCAGCATTGTTGTTGTGGTTGATCAAACTTCTGTCGAATAAAATTCGTCATTAAAGCCGACCAATCGGGTTGTGACCTTATCCTTACGCATTAAGGTTTGTTATCTTAAGGTTTGCTGATAAAATGCTAGTGTGAACCAAACCAAAAGAACCAAATAACCCGAACTACAAGTATGAACAAATCCTTAAGGTCTTTACACCCCACGACGTTTAATGCGCTTAACGTTGACGTTTTAAGAGATGTTTTTCTGCCTTTACACCCAAGCGATTTTCACTGGCGATGAGCTGATAATTAGAAATGTTTAGATATGTATACTAAAAAAACTAAATACAAAAATACGTAGACATTCATTTTTTGCCATAAAGGTCACCTGATGTTTCTCTTGCAAAACCATCAACAGATTTCTCAAAACATCAAAAAGAAATTCTCCTGAAAATCAGTGTGGATGGGGCATTTTTAGATTTAACACCAATTCATTCATCCAGGCAGTAAAATACGATATCATACTTATCTATATTCTTTTTCTTTTACATTACCGTATTTTTATTTGCTGGTCTAGACACACATGCATCAGACAGATGTTGCGTCGCAGCTGTTTTTCAGCATCTCATGGTGTGAGTACTGACAACATGTCAGGCTAAAAATACTTGCACTTTTCCCTTCAGGTCTGCATGTTTTTGAAGGCAAGTTTTGAGTACAGTTACGCTGGGTTTTTTTTGTCTTTGAGGACGAGGGGTTACAACTCACATGAGCTGAACTCTGAGACAGACGGGTGGCAGATGAGCTTGTTAAAGAAACGTTAAGTGTCTCTGTGTACTTTCAGTTGAGACCCAGATGAGTAGATAGGAAACATCACATCCACGGACAGGCTGCTGTATGCTGTAGTCTATATTAAACCTGACAGCTGAAGCAGGTGCACTTGACTTCAGTGCTGTCAGGGTGTTTGTGTGTGTGTTGATTTATATGAAATGTTTTAATAGTGTTTTATTTGTGAGTGTTTAGCAAAAGATTTAAATGTTTTGCATCATAAACACTAAACAGGTGTTACAAGATAAATGTAAATATACACTATATGAATAATAATGATAAACACTATACGTTTTGGTGTAATTGTACACAAAATGTATGTTCGGTACGTACCTCGGTTTTTTAATAGTGGTTCGGTTTCGGTACAGTTAGGGGGAAGATATTCAAAACATAAATTGCTTGTCGTTTATTATTAAAGGGATAGTTTGGCCAAAAATGATAATTACATCATGGTTTACTCACACTCACGCCATCTGAGATACACATGTCTGTAATTTTTACAGACCAACACATTTTCAGTCCTTTCAGAAAATGTCCTTCCAATATTAAAAATATGGTCTTCTACTTCCTTAAGCCCAAAGAATGTGCATCCATCCTTCGAAAAAATAATCCTTTGCAAAAATAATCCAACAGGCGGTCTAAGGGTAATCAATGCGATTTTGCAAGAGAAATGTTACAAATGGATTTAAAACTTTATAAACGAAAATAACTAGCTTCCGGTAACGCCACCATCTTAGACTCTGCCGCATTTAGAAGAGCGTATCAGCGTACCAAAAAGTGCGTACCCTACGCTTACATATTTGAAACAGATTTTTTAATAAAACACCCTTGCTTGGTTTAAATAAAATAAATTAAAACTAAGTAGGGAACAATAACAGAAATAGCCATGCCAACTTGCTACTGTAAACAAAACCATTGCAATGCTTGTCCCGCCTTCGGGGTGTCCTGTTTGTTACAATTTCTGGACCTGACATTGATTATCAAAAGTGGAAATTGACACTGCACTTGTGTGTGAGACACCACAAAAGACGTAAGATGAGCGCAGAATGGTCAAACACGTCCGTCTAGCAGGTATTTAAAAAATAAAAAAGTATTTTTTCGGAAAATATAAAATTAGCGCAGGGGAATGAAAAACGTGTTCGCCCTTAGCGGCTTTGCTAAACAAACCTGTGGTCTGTCACTTAATATGTAACTTATGCACCGAACTGGAAGTCCTGTACCGAATGGTTCGGTACAAATACGTGTACGTTACACCTTTAGTTTGATAATATAATTGTTACTGTGCGTTTACACCAAACGCGGAAGAGACGGCAAGCGCGAGTGATTACCATGTTAAGTCAATGCAAAGACGCGAGGTGTGCGCTAATGGAAGGCGTGGTGTGGATGGCGCGTTCCCTGTGAATTGAGCGTTGCTGTGGATAACGTGCGAGTTGAAATTTCTGAACTTTGGCGGATATTTTCGCGCTGCGTTATCAGGAGCTTGCTCTATAGCAGTGCTTCTCAAATAGTGGGGCGGGCCCTCCAGGGGGGGCTCGAAGCGACACCAGGAGGGGGCGCGCGAGACCCCGGGGAAAATACTTTTTCAGGAAGTGATTTTTTGCACCGTCACTTAAAGACATTACACCACAAACACGCCAATAAGCCGCTTGAGTTTTTTATTATTATTTATTGATTATATTTAATTTAATTTTTCAGTATCAAATGGTCAAAAAATATTATACGTTAAATAAGGATTGATTTTTTTTATTTCAGGCAAATTGATGCATTTTTAAGTCTTTTCTGTTACAGACTAAAAAACAATGTTAATAAAGTTATTCTTTGTTGGAAGTTGATTGATATGTCTTTTTTTGTGTTTTCTTTAATGTTAATAAGTATACAATGTTTTGCAGATGTGCAATTTTATAGACAAATTATACTATTTACAGTCACGGCGGAGAGTTGGGGGGGGGCGCGAAATGTTTACTTCTTCCTAGGGGGGGGCGTGACAGAAAATAATTGAGAAGCACTGCTCTATAGTGACATGATTACAGAAAGCGAGCAGAGTCGCAGAAGCCCCTCCCATGACGCTAATTTCCGCGTGAATATCTCGAATGACTAGAATTTCACACGCGGATGAAGCGAATAAACTCAAAATGTTCAAGTGTCCAACTACGCATGAATGGCGTGTTTTTGCCACCTCTATCGCGTCTGGTGTGAACACACAGTTAGTCTATTTATGCCTTATGCTTAAAAAAAGTATAATTATCTGCCAGTGGGGTAAAAAAATTAAATTAAATTAAACAATTCAAGTTTCAACATAATTCAATAAACTTAATTCAAGCTAATTGTACCTACCCCCTGGCAGATATTTGTAGTTGTTATAAGCATTTTTTTAAACATAAAACAAGATATAGATATATTGTCTTTGTAAGGCGTCCTTGAGAAATTAAACATATTATTATTATATATTCTTTTGTATCATTTTGGTTAAAGGCGGAGTCCACGATGTTTGAAAAACGCTTTGGAAAAGGAGACGGGCCGACTACCAAAACACACTTATAGCCAATCAGCAGTAAGGAGCGTGCCTACTAACCGACATCCTTGCCGGGTTGCGTACGTGTGGGGCGGGTCTATAAACAGAAGGTCCAGATTCTATTGGGGTAGGGGCGTGTTTGTTTAGGTGATTTAAAATATCAACATTAGCTTTCAAACATCGTGGACTCCGCCTTTAAGAGGGTAAATGTATCTCGAAATAAACATTTTAAGATATTTTTGCTGGAAATTAAGACAAAAAAAAAAACGAAGTAAGACTTTTTCGGCTGTCTATTTGGGGCAACAGTATGTCAATGCGTGTAAACAGGTTTTCAATTAAATGATTTGTCGATAGGGCTGTCTCGTCTCATCTTGATGAATTTTCTACACAGCAGAGTGAATTTAAACCGACCCTAAGCAACACAACACGACCGATCAGATTCATTAGAAAGAGATTTTGGTGTGACTGCTGTAATTTCTCCTGAGTATTCAGCAGTATTTAACATCACTGTCGACTGGAGCGATGCGAATCCATTTCTCTGAATGAGTTCTCCTCCCTTATTCTTCACAGATCCGTGTTAGACTCCAAAATAAATGTCAGAGCTAATTCTGATCATTGACCACAGAGAAAACGGCTTTAGAAATATCAAGAGATTGCGCTTGTTTGTGTTTTATAAGTCTATAACCTGACTAAGGTCTAAGCTTCTACAATCTTGTAGTGTTTTTGTCTTTCCCTTTTGTCTACTTACACTGTTTATTGCAGCACAAATGCAGTTTATTGGTAATAACATTTTTCAAGTGTACCCCCCCCCTTTCTACACATTGTTTATCATGTGTCTGTAACTGTTTATGTGCGTGTACATACAATAGGGCTGCACAATATATTGTTTTAGGATCAACATCGCAAAACTATTTCAGATGACTTTGCCAGTGTTTCACTATATAAAAGAACGGTTTCATACTGCAGAGAGAAATCGTTTCACCTTGCGAAAGACAAGGTTTCAATTATATGATCTGGTCGCTTGACATGAGGTATACCGTCACACAACTATTTTCCTCAAGCTGCCAGAGCTATACAAAAAAATCCAAGGTAGACATTAATTCCTATCAAACAGAGCTCATCTGAGCTCATCAGAGCTGGTAAAGTCATTGAGTATTGCTCATACATTGCAGAAAAAAAATATTGCAATGTCGGTTCCCCCCATAGACTGTAAAAAATATGGACGTAACGTCACCCATAGGTTTGTGAAAAGCTTGAAGCCAATAGTTGGTGGAGCCTCCTGTTGCCTTCTTAGCATCGCGTCACAGGCATCACTCGCAGATAACTGAAAATGGGTAAAGAGGTGGGATGTGGGGGGACCTAAGGTTCAAAACCACGCCCGCCTAGCTCAACAGTAGTGACAGCAGTGACTGTTCACCTGTCATTCAAGTGACCATGCCCTTAATTATGCAGAACTTTAAAGCTTAAAGGTGCAGTGTGTAAATTTTAGTGGCATCTAGTGGTGAGGTTGCAAATTGCAACCAACGACTCAGTTTACAGCTCACCCTTCGCTTTTGAAATTAATAGAGAAGCTACGGTAGCCGCCACAGGACAAACATATCATCGTTGAAGATAACTTAGTAAAAAAGTTTGTCCGTTAAGAGCTTCTGTAAAAAACATGGCGGCACAAAATGGCGACTTTCATGTAAGGGGACCCTCTGTGTATGAGGATAAAAACATCTCATTGTAAGGTAATAAAAACATAACGGTTCATTATGAAAGGTCTTTATACACCCCTGATAGTATAGTTTTGTGAATTATTTTGCATTTCTGTCAAGAGATCCTTCTAAAAATTACACACTGCACCTTTAATATAATTTAAACAGATGAGTTACAAAAAAAAATCACTCCCCTCATAGTTGTCATGCAGGGCTAAATGATCTCTATAGACCCAAAAAAAAAATATTTTATGTAATATAACATATTTTCTGCTGTAAAGTTGGGGATCTTTACATGCGGCCTGTCAATGAATTGCAGTTTAAGTCACTTCCGTACTGGCTTCATCAAAGAGATTGGAAGGTGGCCCCTCGGTTCCCCCGCAACATCTTGCAGCCCCAACATCCAGTATGTGGGTCAGTGACAAAAACGGTATGGCAAGATGAGAAATTCAAAAATCTTTTTAAAAACTTGTTTTAAAAGCATGCATCAGGTTTATTTCAATGCACATAGTGTATTTATATTGATTTTATGCAATAAAAAATTACATTTGCACCATTTTTATGAAAGTTAAGACTGAATAGACCAGAAAATGTCAAATGGTGTAACCGCTAATTGCGCCAAAGAATGAGAAATATTAAATATTTTATACACCTTGATGGCATGTAAGCGTAATCATAAATATTTTTTAAAAATATAATTTTATTTGTTATTTCTAAATTTTTAATGCGTTTTTGTAATATTTGTCCGGACATATGATAAAAACAGCTCTGTTTTCTAAATAACCTTTGACAAATTATGTAAAAATGTATGCAAAAATCATATTACACTAAACTAGATGATTATATATTATTCCACATTTTTTATGAATATATTTATATTTTAATTTTAAAAAATACTAGTTACACCAATTGACACAGACCGGTTACTCCACATTGACATTTTTGCAATTATCCCCCAAATATTCTTTCAAAATGAATAAAACCAGAAATTTTAGACTCAAAAAAGAGGATGTATGCAAGTAATCTGCAATTTTATTTTAAAAGTTTAACCCTTTTACATTTAATTGAACCATACGGACACAAAATAATTAACGTCATATCATTGACCCATGCATATGCATTAGTGTTGGGCAATATGACCCATAAAGAGATCGTCCTATCGTTAGCATGAGAGATCGCTGATCCACGATGGTATCAGGGGGCGGGGCAATAGTTAACTTATTTATTTATTTTCTTACTCATTTATGACAAGCCACTGGATTGGTGGACAAAAAGATGCTGCTTTACTCTAAGGGCAGCTGGCAACACTGCCGCTATCGGTCATATGTCTGACTGTCGTGGATAGGCGATATTATCGTCTGTCGGCACAACCCTAGTATGCATGTGCAAACATATTGTGTCCAGAGTCAGGTGTACAGGCAGATAAGAGCAAAGCACTCTGGGATATCTGCATCGGCTCTCGCTGCTTATTTATTCATGCGACTTGACAAAGAAGTGCTCGGCGAAGGTCACAGCGGACACAGCGTGAACATTCAATTACATATGAAAAGTCAAGAGCTGAACCAGGATCTGCACAGTCACTTACAGATTAGATACAGCATCGGACTCTGATTTCCTCTCCGTTCTTATCTAAACATCAGACACAGTCGGTGACATTTCAAATACTTAGTGAGGTGGATCAGACATCAGAATAAATGCTTAAAGTGATGTTGATCTGATAACTTCATACTGTTCTCTGTACAGACTCTGTACAGTCTAAATGTTAGTAACTGTTTTAGCAGACACCTTTTTTCTAAAGCAATTCACAGTGCACTTTAAGCAAGCGATACAGTTTATTTGTATGTGTGTTACCTGCAATCGAACCTATGACTTTTGCACAGCCAAAACAGTGCCAAATAGTATTTTTCATAGGTATACACTCACCTAAAGGATTATTAGGAACACCTGTTCAATTTCTCATTAATGCAATGGTGTAATGGTGTGGGGGATGTTTTCTTGGCACACTTTAGGCCTCTTAGTGCCAATTGGGCATCGTTTAAATGCCACGGCCTACATGAGCATTTTTTCTGACCATGTCCATTCCTTTATGACCACCATGTACTCATCCTCTGATGGCTACTTCCAGCAAGATAATGCACCATTTCACAAAGCTCGAATCATTTCAAATTGGTTTCTTGAACATGACAATGAGTTCACTGTACTAAAATAGCCCACAGTCACCAGATCTCAACCCAATAGAGCATCTTTAGGATGTGTGGAACTTCATGCCCTGGATGTGCATCCCAAAAATCTCCATCAACTGCAAGATGCTATCCTATCAATATGGCAAACTTTTCTAAAGAATGCTTTTAGCTCCTTGTTGAATCAATGCCACATTTAATTTAATTTAATTTAATTTAATTTAATTTAATTTAATTTAATTTAATTTAATTTAATTTAATTTAATTTAATTTAATTTAATTTAATTTAATTTAATTTAATTTTATTTTATTTTATTTTATTTTATTTTATTTTATTTTAATTTAATTTAATTTAATTTAATTTAATTTAATTTAATTTAATTTAATTTAATTTAATACATTTTCCTAAATTTATACATGCACGTGTGTATTTATATATACATAAAAATTACACACAGCCTACACACATATATTATGCAAACACATTTTTTTTATGCGATTAATCACGATTAATCATTTGACAGCCCTATGCTACAATACTTTCACATGTGTTTAAGTCATCATATGATACAGTATCTAAAGCATTGTGCACTGATTTTAGGAGATGTTTTCCAGGTATACTATGTATGAAGATTGGCATACTGCACACATACATACTACATACCTATAGGCTATACTATATCCTACAGGCATCCTCATTAAAACATAGCAAGTTATAGTCATTAACTGAGCTTGTGCATTATGAATCTATAAGCAGAAGTTTGTATATTTTAGTCTAGTACGGTAAACTATGTTAGCATTGCACTTCACTGCTGTAGCTAAATGAGACGAGTGTCTGCACAAGCGTGTGTGTTATGTAAGACCGCAAGGCTCGCGGACATCTCTTTCCAATCCTTTGTTTTCTCATATGGGAGACCTCAGGAGATTCTAATGGAAACCAGCTGTTGGTGCGATCACACCTCCATACGTCCAGCGCTTTTATTGGGTGTGATTGAGCCGTCCACTTTTCTGATTGGCTGTTGCAGTATTTCGTTGCCTGCGATTGGTTTCTGTCTGTCTGCAAAATGAGTTATTGTATCACAGATGAGCGCTTGCAGGGAGGAAAAGAGTGGGCATGAAGTACGATCCGAATCGAATCACACAGGCCGAGGTGATCTTTCTCGAAGTCCTTTCCTCTCTAACTCACATGGCACGAAAGAAAACTGATATTATGTCTGTGTGCAAAACCAATGAGCGACCAACAAGAGTATTATGGAGTGGCGTTTGTATGCAGTTTATGTTGAGTTGATGAAGTTCATTTTGTGTATTTGCACTAACAAGACTTTGGCAATGTAATATATCACATTTTTCATTGTTATTCAGTCTTAATCACAAAACATACATTACATCATGACTTTGATACTCAGAGAAACGTCTCTAGAGGACCTGAAGGCAACACAAGACACTTCAGATCTCCTCTATTCATGTTTTATATCTAACTTTTAAAAATCATAATGGCAGTCCCGGACTGAACAAAATAGTTTTGTGTGATGATCTGATCAGATTCAAAGAGGAAGCTCACACACATGAACCCTGAACATTGTAATCTGATTAAAATGTTCATTTACATGCACATTCTATATAATACGATCCAAATGTCTGCGCAAGCGCACAGCCAGGGTTGCCAGATTTGTGTATTAAAACCAGCCCAATGGACATTCAAAACTAGCCCAAAAGCATCCCAATGACTATTCACAGCCTACATGCTAATAACTAATAAACTAAATCCTTTCATCTTTATCCTGCAAAACAATCAACTCGCTGAAACAGTTTAAAAGTAGCCCAAATCTGAAGTCTGCAAAAAAGAAGAGGACTTGGCAACGTAGCAGACAGCATCTCTCATCGAGTTCACCCTTTATCTCTGGATAAATGTACAAGGTCAAAGTTGAGTTGAAGAAAGTTATTCTTAAGAAGTTTTCAGATAAAAGCAAACTCAAAAGGCACGACGCCTTTATAATGTGTGTTGCCATTGCCTTGCTATTGTATATTTCTATGACGAGAATCATGCGATACGTAAATATAAGACGAGAACTTAAGCACAATTGTTTTGCGCATATGCACATTTTTTTAAGAAAATACTACAATTCACACGTTTACATGTGTACTTTCTCCTGATGATCAGATCACATATCAGACTGCACCACCCCTTTTAACTCTTTCAACGCCATTGACGAGTTAACTCGTCAATTATGAGAAAACTCTTCCCTTCCAATGACGAGCTTTTCCGGCTTTGCGCAATACTGCTATTATCCATTAGGTGACGTTTTTCCGCAATTTATGCAACTCAGAAGTGACGCCTCACGTGAAAGAGTAAGAACTCTGTGTATGTTTTGATGATCGCGGTGAATCTGATCTCTATCAAAAGTCCTTTACAAAAATTGGGTGTTTTTGAAAAAACCTACCCATATTTGAGATGTGATATGAAAGGGTTTTAAGTTTGAAAGCAGAGGGTCTGTTATTTCATTTGATATATTGTATGTTTATATATTTACAGAAGAACATTTTCTGGAATGCATTAAACTTATGTGAAAATCATAAAAAATGCTGCAGGCGCTGGCTGGCAACTTTTTTTTAAAACGCTGGCGGAGAAAGAGTTAATACAATCAAAATTGGCATCCAATCAATCTCAAGTATTGATTATTGATTACATGAAGGCTTTTCAATCCGATTGAGCCATACGTATGATTTAAAATGGATTATTTGGTTGCATGTAAACGTACTTTATGTAAAAGACCAGAGGATTTTGGGGTATTTGGATTCAGGAGTTTTCATGTGTTCGTCATAGGATTCTGGGATATTTGTGTGTTTTTTCACTGGGATATTTTGAGATATTTGGCGTGTGTGTGTGTTTCCTAAGAGGACTGGGATGTTTGAATATATTTACAGTGATGGGGTATCAGGCAGGGGATTGAGGCGAGGGGGGTGCAATGTCCAACATCCCAGTGTGCGGTTGCCGTGGAGATGGAGAACTGTAAAATAAGACTCAAGGGATAGGGGTGTCTTTTTAATTTCCTGTCTCTTTCATTGTGCTAATTGCTGCCTACATTTCCAACACAGATCTCCTCATTCAGTCCAGAAATACGACACACCGAGCAGGGCGTCCCAATTTTTGATTAAAGTTGATATGAATTCAAATAAACTCAATTTTTCTGTGGCAAAATAATAATTTAATTATTAATAATAATGTTTATGATTCATCATATTACAGTAATAATGTAACCACAATGATAGTTTTATATTACAGTGAAGCAGATCATTGATATAGGAAACATTTTTAATATTGAACAATATTTTAACAATTGGTGAAAGATATTCAAACATCTGATATAAACTATTAGTCAGATATTGCAGATAAGCAAAAGCTCACACATGACATCTGAGTCTTGATGTTTATTCTGCTTATGTGAAATCTTATGGTCTCACTAGATTCTTGCGTATCTCCAGTTGACTGTCCTAGTTTTCAGCTGCATGTTTTTATTTTTACTCTACACGGCAGCACTGTATTAATATTCGTCAGAAATTCAGTTTAACGTTTGATTTAATAATAAACATCTTAAGGGTTTATTAAGTAAGGGATAATGTATCGCAGAAATAAGCCCCAGAAGCTAAGGGTCTTGCATTACACTGAAGGGGCTTATTTCACGCTAACAACTTGCTGCCTATACATTATCCCGCTTATTACACAGCTATTTACCTTGTAAGTTAAATATTGAGTTGAATTTTCCAAGCTTTATCTGGACTCGGTCTTGACTCGGACTTAAGTTGGACTCGACTAACACTATCAACACCAGAGACTTACTTTACAGTTTCATTTTCGGTAAAGCTGCTTTGAAAGGAGGTGTGTTTAATAAAAGCGCAATACAAATAAAAGTGACTTGAGATGAAGCAACTGATGCACATTTTTTCAGAATCAAAGCCTGAAACTAACCTTAATCTTCAGAAAACACATCTATCCTCCTTTATTTGTGTTTAGCATCTTTTCATTATCTTCTCACTTTCTTTCATCCTTTTGATGCTGTGAGGGTAACAAAGCAAAACATCTCTTGTGTTCGGTCTATCAGTATTTATTCAGATGGAGTTTTGGCCATTAAAGGATGCAGCGGTTGAGCTGAAACTGTAGAAAGGCTTTGAGGTCCACCTTAAAACATTTGTGTGTTTTTTGAAGGTTAGGGGGGCAGATATGGCCGACAGTGAAGTTTAATGATACATGAGCATCTTCATCACTCAGATCTGAGGGGTTAACCTCTGCTGCCATGGCAACAGTGATGTGATGATAAGGTCATCGGTACACAGGGTCAATGGGGCTCAAGATGAAAGCTGTTTAAATATATCTGTGTAAGTGTGTTTAACTGTGAGAAAGATGCTGTGGTACTGTTCAATACAGCAGCACTGCCGCTTAATTTTTTAAAATTATTTGTATATGTACAGTATATATATAAATGACATCACTAAGTTCATGGATGGATGGACTGACGGACAGACAGACATAGAGATAGAGATAGAGAGATGGATGGATGGATAGATGGATGGACGGATGGATGAACGAATGGACAGATAGATAGGGATGGATAGACAGACAGACAGACATAGAGATAGAGAGATGGATAGTTGGATAGATGGATGGACAGATACCATACCAACTTTATTTGTTAAGCACTTTACAACAACCAAAGTTGACCAAAGTGCTGTACAGAAGAAATATACATATATACAATTAAAACCACACAATAGAAACATTCACAGAAACAGATTAAATAGGGAAGGATGGATAGATAGACAGACAGACAGACAGAAATAGAGAGATGGATGGACAGATGAACAGATAGATAGGGATTGATGGATGGATGGATGGATGGACAGACAGACAGACGGACAGACAGACAGACAGACAGATAGATAGGGATGGATAGACAGACAGACAGACAGACAGACAGACATAGAGAAAGAGAGATGGATGGATTGGATAAATGGATGGACAGACAAACAGGTAGATAAGGATGTATGGCTAGATAGACAGACGGACATAGAGATAGAGAGATGGATGAATTGGATAAATGGATGGATGGACAGACAGACGGACATAGAGATAGAGGTGTGGATGGATAGATGGATAGACAGACAGACAGGCAGACAGACAGATGTAGAGAGATAGATGGATGAATGAATGGATAGATAGGGATGGATGGATGGATGGATAGACAGACAGACAGACAGACAGACATAGAGATATAGATGGATAGATGAGTAGACAGACAGACAGACAGACAGACATAGAGATAGAAAGATGGTTGGATAGATGGGTGGATGGACAAACAGATAGATAGGGATGGATGGATAGATAGACAGATGGACGGACAGACAGACAGATAGATAGATAGGGATAGATAGACAGGCAGAGAGACAGACAGACATAGAGATAGAGAGATGGATGAATTGGATAAATGGATGGACGGACAAACAGGTAGATAGGGATGTATGGATAGATAGACAGATGGACATAGAGATAGAGGTGTGGATGGATAGATGGATAGACAGACAGACAGGCAGACAGACAGATGTAGAGAGATAGATGGATGAATGAATGAATGAATGAATGGATAGATAGGGATGGATGGATGGATGGATAGACAGACAGACATAGAGATAGCGATAGAAAGATGGTTGGATAGATGGATGGATGGACAAACAGATAGATAGGGATGGATGATAGATAGACAGATGGACGGACAGACAGACAGACAGATAGATAGGGATAGATAGACAGACAGACAGAAAGACAGACAGACATAGAGATAGAGAGATGAATGGATGGATGGATGGATGGATGGATGGACGGATAGACAGACAGACATATATAGAGATAGAGAGATAGATGGATGAATGAATGGATAGATAGGGATGGGTGGATAGACAGACAGACAGACATAGATATATGGATGGATGGACAAACGGAGAGACAGACAGACAGACAGATAGGGATGGATAGACAGACAGACAGAGATAGAGATAAAGATAGGGATGGATGGATGGATGGATGGATAGATAGAACCTCAGCAGCAAACTTTGTTAAAATGAATATTTGTGTCATGCTGAAAACGTTTGTCCACAGCTGTATGTTAAAGGATTTTGGTTATTATGACGTTTACATGCTATTTAAGTGTCTTTCTGAGTGCACTAAATCAATTATACACACTTAATGCAATAACTTCCCATACTGAACAGGTGCACATTCTCACTAAAGCTCACAAGAATTCTCATGAAGATCTCACAGCTGCTTATGTATGTCTGAATAAATATCTGGAACTAATCTCTCTCTCTCTCTCTCTCTCTCTCTCTCTCTCTCAGGTGTGGTGTCGGCGGGCGTGAGACAGGATGCCGCTGGTGAAACGCAGCATCGAGCCGCGTCACCTGTGTCACACGGCTCTGCCGCACAGCATTAAAAATGAACTGGAGTGTGTGACAAACATCTCGCTCGCCAACGTCATCCGACAGCTCAGCAGTCTCAGTGAGTTACACTGTTTATCATCTGAGAGATGCTGCTAAACTTTCTTCAAAAAACATCCTTTTTTTATTTTTATGTGTGTAGCTTTTATACATATGAATTAAGGGATTGGATGAACTATTGGAAAGTTTGAATAGTATAACAATTTGAAAATAGAAATTAAAGTGTCAAACAGGTGATTAAATGCTTTAAAATGGTATATAAACCGCTGCCTATCAGCGTGTATGAAATCGAGTCAGGTCTTGGGTTTTAGACCCACAGAGCGCCTATTGATTTTTCGTCCCATTACCATTCACAATCACTCCAATACAGGGGTCTCAAAATGTTAACATACGTAAACCAAGCCACGCTAATATAAAAAATATGTAATAAATAAATATTACAATTGAGGCTACCACATTGGAGACCCCTGCTCTAATAAAAATGATCTGGAGTATATGAGATCTGTAGTGCTGTCCTATATATGCTGATATACTGCTGGTGTGTGTTTGGGTTTTCAGGTAAATATGCAGAGGATGTATTTGGAGAGCTCTTTAATGAAGCACATTCCTTCTCCTTCCGAGTGAACGCGCTCCAAGAAAGAGTCGACCGCCTGTCAATCAGTGTCACTCAACTTGATCCGAAGGAAGAGGAACGTATGTACACACACACACACACACACACACACACATGCATGCAGACACACACACACACCACACACAAACAAACACACGTGCGTGCGTGCACACACACCCAAAAACATGCACACATATGCGTGCAACCGCACACACAAACATGCACACACACACCTTCACAC